>NW_017732477.1:146156-161359 GCF_001890085.2 Hipposideros armiger | reverse complement strand
AGAGAGAGAGAGAGAGAGAGAGAGAGAGAGAGAGAGAGAGAGAGAGAGAGAGAGACTCTGTTTTTTTTTTCCTATTAAGAATCCTGCATGGCCTTACTTCTAGAATGTTCCTCTAGAAAGGTTTCTGTTTGCTACTGCTTTGGACCCCAGCAATTAGACCAAGCTAGAATCAGTTTTATGTCAATGTTTCAGTTTAGAGACTTCCTTATCACCTGTATATTATAAATTCTGATGCAGTCCCTTGCTTAGTCCTGACTTGGTTTTCCTTTTTTAAAGAAAACTTTTTCCCCCCATCCGCAGTATCAGGGTAAATGAGTTTTATGCTCTGCAAGGTAGTGAATGGAAGTTTTTGTAGTCCTCTTCTCCAGAGATGGCTCAGCTTTTTCCGATATATTTATTAAGGGTCCCAATTCTGTCTTTCTTGATTAGTCTAAGGTGTTTTTTGTACCTGTAGGGAGGAAAAATAATTTTTCTCTAACCTTCTAGGTTCTTGGCTGAGATCCCCTGTCATAAAGACAGATTAATAACAGAAAAGCAAACAGAAGTTTAATAACATGATATCTCCTGTATACATGGGAGATTCCCGAGAAAACTGAGTAACTCCCCAAAATGGCCCAAACCACTACCTTAAATACCATCTCCAACTAAAGACAAAGGAAGGTTTTGGGTGGTGGGAGGCTATGGAGGGGGAGAAGCACAGAAAACTAGGGTAAGGTGGTTATGCAGATTTGAGTCGCTGACTTCTCCATTGATACATTTCTAGAGATTTAGCCATCCACCTCTTCCCGGTACAGAGAGGGAGACATTATTACCAACAGAGATTTCCCTTATAAATGTAAATATTCCTTATAAAAGGGTAATTTCTATTGGGTTTTCACAGCTTCTCTTATGTCTGCAGTTTCTCAACCAGCTCAAAATAAACTTTATGTCAAAGAGGTATATTTTGAGGTGGCAAATTCTGCTCCCCTTCATGCCCTTTTGTGAAAACTAAACTATCAAGACTTTTGGCACAAAGGGACTTTTCTGAGTCCTGTAACTACCCAAGACTGCCACAGTACCATGTACTAATCCTACCACACTAGATTTTAACTACCAATTCTTTTCTGACAAGTTATTCTCACTATTTTGCTTATTTAAGGGAATATATGATTTTTATTTAATATGTATTATTTTTGTTAATATCATGAGTATATTATTTTTATTTTATGTGAATTAATAGCTTTTTAAATGCCTCAGTTTGAATTTTTAATAAGGTAAATATCATTAGATGTATTCCACATAAATAAAAGGTCATTGGGATCCTCAATAATTTTTAAAACGGTAAGAAATTCTTTTTTTTTTTTTTAAGATTTTTTTTTTAATTGGGGTGTTGGGGGAAGGGAAACAGACAAGTTGCTGTCCTTTTTGTTCTTCAGTCGAGTCGTGGAGGACGTTGCTTCACTGGCCCAAGTTGGCACCATCATTGCACTCTTCCCAGGCGAGGCAGATCAGTTGCCGGCTTCTGGATGGCCACTCACTGCGGCTGCTGGCCACTCACACTGGCACTGGCTACACACGGTAGCCCATGGCAACCCACTGCCGCAGGGGCTGCAGCCTACACCATCGCCGGCGACTCACAGCAGCCCAGCTCCAGGTTGAGCTGTTGTTCAGCATCTTAGCTGTAGAGGGCAGTGTCACTGGCCCTCATATGTGGGATCCGAACCAGGGCCCTCTGGCATCCCAAGCCAGCTCTTAACCAACGCGCCACTCGGCCGGCCCAAGAAATTCTTGAGACCAGAATTCTTGAAAATTCCTGTTCTAGAAAAAATGTTGAACTTTGAAGAGAAAGAAAACCTAGTTTATCATTAAACTTTTCAACAGCAATGTTTTTAGGCTAAAAAAGAATATATTTAAGGTATTCAAAAAATGAAAATGTAAGCCAAGGTTTTATATCTGGTCAAGCTAACCCCCAAAGATAAAGGCTGCAAACAAAGTGTTAGCAAGTAAAACAATTTTGGAAATAGTGTTCCCATGAGCTGTTCCTAAGGGATCTATAAGAGAAATTTCTGACAATAAAAAAGACTGGTGAGGAACAATCAAAAACATATTTACCATTAGAATTGTTACTAAATGATGATTGCTAAGGGCATTTATAATATATAATGTCTATATGTTTTGAAAATATGGATATATTACAACTACCTGAAAATGCGTGACAGGGCAAGAATGAGGAGTGTATTAAAAAGTAAAATAAGCCCACTGGTTGCTTAAATTAGCTGACAGTTTGGTTTAGTTTGAGTATTAAAGGCTATTACCTGGGAGTAAAAGAATATTTCCTCAAGTAAGGTATAAAGGGGCAAGGAAGTGGACGGAAGCAAGAGAATTGACTAGATAATTTCAGCATTGCTCACAGTAGGTCAACATTAGATAATAGGGAGAGAATCCTAGGGTAGAGGGAGGGAAAGAGAGCGAACAGGATATTATATCAAGATATTAGTACAAAAGTAAGTATTAAAACCCAGGGCTCTGAATTAATGCATGATTTTGATTTAATGAGTAGCCCCAGCACTCTATTCAGCTTCTTCACAGCATGCCCGGTAAGTCTTAGCCCTTTGCCTTACAAGTCATGGACCCCCTGTGGCAGCCAGGAAACGGGCCATGCCTTGACTAAGGGTCACAAGGTATGGGGGTATCTGTTACGCTAAAGGTCACCTCTTGAACCAAGTTACGTTTCAGCTCTTGTGCCCTAAGGTGGAACAATCCCCTGGCTACTTTCCCATGAATCCAGACATGAGAACACCAGAGCAGGCCTCAGAACTGTCTTCAAGACCTGAAGAGATCATTTATTACCCTCACCTCACCTCCCACCAATCAGCTCCCTGCACAACACCAAACCCCTAACTCAGTGTCTTATGATTTTGCCCTACAGAATCTGTAACCTACATGCCATCGGCGAGTTCAGGCTTATGAGCATTAGCTTCCCGTTCTCCTGGGTGGTGCCATTTACAATAAAATAGCCAAAATTTCTCCACTGTAAGTCTCGGTGTTTAGTGTTGGGCTCTGCTAGCACTCTGTCTAGCAGATGGATGAACTCTTTCTGCTCAACAACATTACTAGGAAAAAATACAAACCTTCCTAAAATGAAAAGATATTCTCTAAGAGAGAGAATTAATAAATAAGCCACCAATAAAAGACTAGTCATATAACATGAAGCTCCATGCAGGACAAAGGCCAAACATTTACCGTATCAGTAAATATAACTGAGCCGTATTCATCTTTTAAGGAGGAATAGAAAGGATTTTAAGATTGACTAATAAAACAAAATCCAACAGTCCACTGACATTCCAGACCCCTCAGCCTTCTCTGAACATGCCCAGCACTTTCACACCTTTCTTCCTTGGATCATGCCTTTTCCAATTCTTTTGTCTATAAAAATTCTATTGAATTGTCAAGTCTTAACAAGGAGTAATGCTGCTCCTTCCATGAAGCCCTCTGTGATTGCTTTAGTCAGCAATTAGTCTCAAAACATCTTTGTCTCTTTATTAGAGGAATTAATTAAATCTGGCACATTGAAGGCAGTCATTTATATATTTTATTTCCCACTGGAATGTGAATTACTTAAAGACAGGAACAGTAGATGCTATATTAGAGCAGCTCAATTATTGAACAAATGAACCAGAGACCAAAGGACATGCTATTCATTTAATTATATCACTATAGAAATTCAGTCAAATTGCTATAACTATATTTGTAATTATAACTGATTACTTCCTTTTTAATTTTAAACTCACATCATTTTGCATTGCCTTTAGGCATTTAATTAAAATTCTACCTCCCCGGGTAGTTATTGCTTCTAGATTGTTAAATGTTTATAAATAGATCTCCCTGCTTTGGAGTCTCCCCTCTCAACAATCGTGAAAGTTTCTGAATTAATGAACACGTTTTTTTTATGGCACGCTTTTTTCCTACACGCTAGCAAGCTTAAATCATTCATTCTTTTGTGTTTCTCTTGCTCCCTCATTCCCAAATCTGGTTTTTTATTAGCAATTTCCCCAAATTTGTATTTGTTCATGCACATTTTTTCATATTAAATACTTGAAGCAACATTTGAAGGGAATAAAAAACTCACAAGTTAGCAATGCTTACGATATAATGACTATTACGACTAACCATGTCTCACAGTGCCACAAAAACATCTGACTCTTATTTCATTATTCACTTGACTACCCTTGAACACAGTTAGCACTTGATCAGAACTATCTACTATCTCCTTTATATGTATAACCATGTTACCCAGTGTCTATAAAAGCATCATACTTTTACTGCATTACTAACTTGGCTGTCCGTGTTTCAACACACTGTGACTTTTTGGATAGAGCTACTTACTGACTTTTATGCCTGCATGAGGGAAATTTCCTGGATGCCCCAGTAACCATTCAGTCTTTCTATTACATTCACAAGTCATCCCCTGAAATCCAGTGTTTTAAATGACCTATCTAGTTCAAAAATCTGTTTAACATAGGTATAAGAGTCTGTTCATTCAGCGTGGCAAATAAATAAATAAATAGATAAATAAATAAATAAATAAATAAATAAATAAATAGATAAATAAATAAATAAATAAATAAATAAATAAATAAATAGATAAATAAATAAATCTACAAATTGATCAAAATGTGAGTCACTTTATTTACCTCAAGATGTCACAATATTTTCCATGTCATCTTTCATTTTTGTGGACCAGTAATTATGTCACTAGATTGCATTCCTTGGATACCACTCAACCTTAATATATGATTTTATCCACTAAGCACAGCTTTTATGAAGGAGACATCAGCTTTTAGCAACTGGGAAGGATCTGAGGTTTTACTCCACTCGCAAGCTAACAATTTAGCCTGCCATTGTGTCATGTGACAAGACGTGCCATGCTGACAGAAACCATGGACGGGATTCCTGGGGCAAAAACAAAGGATTTTATTAGTCACAGCTCAGCAAGCAGCATGAGCTCCAGCATAGTGGCCCCAGTTCCCAAAAGGTAATGTGAAAAAGGGCCAGGTGCTACCTCCACACACAGTGGGTCGCATCCCAGGAGAGAGGCCAGGGCCCCAACACGTTTTCAGTAAGCAGCAGACATTGTAACGCAACCAGCAAACAAGCCAAACCCCCTCTCCGGGAGGAGTAGCTAGTTACACAGCAGCCATGCTTGTGACCTTGACCTGCTTTGCTTCCTGTCTAATGAGGGACAGAGATGGCTCAGTACCAGATGCATAAGCCCCAAAGTCTGAGACACTCAGCAAGGATTTTGAGAGATGCTCAGGGCCTGTAGCTGATCGCCTCGCCCAACACAACAGGTCTAGTGTTTCTATCACACAGAGAATTACAGGGTCTTAGACCTGCATCTCGATTCCATTGGTGATGACCTCGTACCAGAAAACATTGCAATGAAGAAGCAGAACTTTCTGGAGCAGATTAAAACTTAACCATATTCACAATCTTCAGGCTCTGCCCTTTATTCTTGCTCACGTGCAGCCTTTTATACAGGTCTCGTTGCTTTCCCATAACAAGCGATGCTATGTCATTGAAATCACAGATGTGCTTTGCCTGGGTGTCCTTCATAGCCAAAAACATCTGCTACCACCCACTTCTCCATTTCTTCCTCTTTTGAATTATGTCATGTATCCCCAAATATTCAAATATCCCTTCTCAATTCAACTTTAACTCACTTTCTTTTTCTTTCTAATAAATACTTTCCCCCATAGTCCCCCCAAATTGTCATAACTCCCATTTGAAAAGTTTAAAGCATATGTTTTCAGATAAACTTGTCTTTATAAAATGTACAGTTGACATTAAATACATTTGAATCATAGTAATAAATTTTATTCATCAAATATTTATTAAGTGCTGTCAAAGTCCTTGGAATATAAAGATGAAGAAGACAAGGCTCTCGCTTTTAATAGCTCACAAATTAGTAGGGGAAATTAGCATGAGATTGTAATTAATGCAATGACAGATGTATGTACATGGTACAGCGTAATACTAAGGTAGATGTTAGGAAGTCTTCACAATGTGGATGATCAGAGCCAATGTTTTAAAATAAGAATAAGAATGCATCAGATTAAGTTGGAAAGAATACCCCTGGTAAAACTAGTAATTTGTTTCTAAGGAATAACATAACTGAATATCAGACCAGTAACTATTTGGTTGTTGGAAAAGTCATGACATAATTTTTCTATGTTTTTCATTGCAAAAATGCATCATGACTTTTCCGACAACCCAATATATTACAGGCAATAACTTTCCTTCTTCAAAATGTATGTTTTTTTTTAAAAAGTCACCTGCAAAAGAGGTTACTGATTTCAAAATATTTTTTATTCAACGAATATTTTTGGAACCCCTGTCAGTTTTAGTTAGGTATTCTAACCAGCTATTCTACCATTAAAGTTATATGATGAAAAATAATGGTTTTGGAAATAGTAATTTAGTCATTATAGTATTTCTTTATTCATCAACTGAATAATCAAATCTAAATTTTAGGAAGAGAAACATGGACATGCAATTTAAAAAATTCTAGTGAGTGGGTGTGTGTGTATGTATTTAAGTTATCATTATATCACTTAACCAATTGGAAGGAATCATATGAAATTACCATTGACATGATGGGCTGAGTTTGAATCTTGCTAAAAATACTTTCAGCCTTTGCAACTTTGGGCAAGTTACCAAACTTCCCTGATCCTCCATGTCATCACCTATAAAATAGGAAGAATCAATCTGAATTAGTTGTGCTTGTGTTGAATTGTATAAGGAAACCCCAACCACAGCAGGCTAACTAAATAAGGGCTTTCTGTTTCTCTCATGACTAAAGATAGAGAGGATGACAATCCAAGAGTGAAGTTGTAGTTTCATGAAGTCGGTTCAAGGAAGAAGCTGACTTTGAGAAGAGCAATGGGAAGGCCTGTAGAAGGTCAGGTCAGGGGCAACAGGGAAGGAGTGGAGGGCAAAGGCCAGAAATGTTCAAGAGGTCAAATCTAGAGAAGTCTGATTAAATTAATTGGTTTCATTGTTGTTGCGTTTACCACGAAAGTGGTTTGCTTCTGGATCATGCTATTTCCTAATAACCTATCCAAGGTTCCAGGTGATTCTTCTTGTCTATCCTTACCATCCTTTTTCCCTCATGTTTTCAAGTGTCTGCTGCACTTCCAGGTGTCAAGGGTTTTAGGTAAACATAGGGAAGGGTGAAAGTTTGGGGAATCGGTTCTCTCCCAGAGATTTCCACCTCTATCTCATCGGTCAGAATCGTATCATGTGGGCACAGCTTGTTCTAGGAGAGGTTGGGAATTCTAATGTTTCACTCTCTAACCACTATACTACACAAAGATAAGGGAGGAGAGGATTAGAACAGCTGTTACTTGAGGCCCCTCCAGTATCTGGCATTCTCCCTTTATGGGTGTCTGAAGATAAAACGAGGAAAAATATGTAGAACAACTAGTTAAGTACTTGGCAAATAGTGCTTCCTCCATAATTAAGAAAATTGCTCACAACCATCATGGGTCATGAGAAGGTTGATTTAATGCTGATGATGAAATAAAAGTTCAACTCTTGAACATGTGTGACTAATTGTATTAACTCAAGTGTATCTTATTAAAAATCATGACTTCAATGCTATCTTTCTCCAGTAAATGACAACACTGGTAGCAACAAAAGTGACATTCAAAGTCAGGTCATCTCTAGTTACCTCACATCCATAACTTTGTTGGGGTTGAGGGTACATTTTTAGGTTGAAAACCCTTATATTTGATTCCTTTCCAAAGTTTATTTTCTTGGAAAGTTTGAAGACCATCTGTGGAATTATTTTGAGATATGAATATAAAAAAAACTGCTATTTTATTCATCTTGAATGTGGAATTTTTTTAGCAGTCAGAATATTCCCACAGAAAAAGTAAGGGAAAACTTGGCAGTGTGAGTAACTTTTTAGAAACACCAAAAGAAATTATCATAAATCAGTTTGTATGGTTTCACTTAACATATATGTCTCTAGTAGTGCTTATCAACTAATTTTCAGCTTTCCATATCCTTTGGTCCTATAGTCTTCGTCTTGATCACCTGAGCATAATTTCCGAGGCACCTGTACAGACCTGGATGTATTCAAATCTCTTTGTACATTTACAACCACTTTGATCTTAATCATCTGACAGACAAGGTGTAGACACCACAGAGGTCTGGGAAGGCTAAGATGATGACTGTGTTTAAGTCCTCATCTTGTGGGGCAAAGAGACACATAAACAAATAATTGCAATGCAATGTAATGAATGAAATAACAGAGGTGCTAACTGAACACTGTGGGAACACTGAAGAGGGAGTAACTAGCTCTGACTAGAGAATATGGGGAATTATGAGAAAGGTCTTAAAAGACTAGCAAAATGTCTAAAGGTGGTAAAGGGAGAGAAGAGCACTTTAAATAAAGTGACCAGTAAATTGAAAGGTCAAAGACAATCAAGAGCCCAAAACGTTAAAGGAATGTCATCTATGGTGGTGCCTCTGCAACACAGGAGACATAACCCGGTGTTTAATGGCACATTGGATAGGAAAGAATTCAGAGTTCAGGACTGTCAATGGCTCAGTCTCTGTTACAGGGCCACAGGGAGCCACAGAAGGCTTTAGAGAGATAGATGCGATGAATCAAGTTTGTGCTTTAAACTGCCAACTCTTATGAGGGTGAGATTTGGCTCACTAGGGCACGAAGCTGACTTCCAGAAGAGAAAATTGGAAATCTCATAAAAGGTCAGGCCAACAGAAGTGAGGGTAAAGAGGAGGGCAAATGTTGGTGAAATCTTCAAGAGATCAAATCTATAAAATTCTGATTAATATGATTGCTTGTTATTGTTGGTGGTGTTTTTTGTTGTTGTTGTTTTTTGTTTTGTTTTGTTTTTTTTACCATGTAGTGGTTTGCTTTTAAATGAAGCTATTTTCTAAGGACCTATTTAAGTAATTGATTCTGCTCTTAAATACATCTTCTCCCTTCATTCCACTTAAACATTTCTTAACTCTTAACTGCACATAGAGATTCTGAACATTCCTCCCACTCATTTTTAGCCCTTAATTTCCTCTTAATGCTCTCATTCTCTTTTATCCCCTAGCCCCAACACACACACACACACACACACACACACACACACACACACACACACACACACACACACACACACACCAATATCCCTTATAGCTATGATATTTAGGAAGTGCAATGGTTAAGTATATTTGAACTATGAGAGTACTGATATTTTCCCTTTTAGTTACAAACCATAATAGACATTCAACCATGTGATACCAAAGGAAAGCTCAATTCTATAAGAATTAATGAGCATCATAAAGTGCTATATTCCCAGAATGTAGCTTATTTGCTTTATTAAAAGGATTTCTTTTTAATGTGAATTCAGTGGAGGAAAATATTTGCCTAGTCAATTCCCAGCATAGTTAAAACAACTCATAAGGAAATTTTTTAGTTTTTTACAGTTCAACTAGCTACTGAGATTTTATATGTAAATATCATTTAATTCCCATGGCATGTTCACATTCATAAAAAAATACCAACTTGTCCTGCAGATAAAAGAAAAGGCAGAATCACATAGCCATCCCTTCTATAGAGTATTGAGATAACATTATCTCTATTCTGATTGTAAATTTCAAACTTTTGCCTAATCTAACTGGATTGAGACTTGGGAACTATTTAAAGCCACCTAATTAATTTAAAATTTTACTTCAGTCTGCAGTAACTCAGATAGACCCCAATCAAACATTATTGAATCAGCCAGATGACATATTCTCAGGCAACCTTTCAGAAAGAAACATATCTCCAACAAATTGGCAAAATGTTCGTCTCATACTTACAGAGAATTTTAAATAAGAAGCCTTATCTTGTTTTTATACAAAATAATATATTTCAAACCCATGTTGAAAATTTCAGTTCCATTATTATCCCCATGGTTGTCAATCATTGCCCATGGTCTTTCAGAGACACACTTGATTAGAATCTTTCTACAAATGAGTAACAATAAAGCCCTCATAGCAACTATTGTAGCCAATATACTGATGCCACGTTAATTTTACAATTTCATATTTGAAATAAGAATACTGCCAGTATTTTTAATCTTCAAATTAGGTATCTAATAACACTCGCATCTGGAAGTAATAATGGCTTTCATGTTTACTGAGAGGCACAAAGAGATAAAACCTGATTTATAATTTCTTCAGACACAAAGGCAGCTGTGCTACATTGTGAAAAACTTACTTTTCTAAACTTATTTTATATACCTCAATTAAAATGTCCAAATGCATATTTCCCTGTAAGATAATGAGATTGATACTGTTTATCAGTCAAATAATATCCAGTATCATATTTTAAGTGCTAACAGTTTTGTTAACATAGATAGAAAGAATTAATTTGGCAGAAGAATCAGACTGTAGATTAAGAGTTAGAAAAAATATCTATCAAGGGCCGGCTGAGTGGCGCGTTGGTTAAGAGTTGTCTTGGGAGTGCCAGCTTTGAGCAGCAGGGCCCCGGTTTGGATCCCACACGAGGGCCAGTGACACTGCGCCCTCTATAGCTAAGATGGTGAACAACAGCTCGACCTGGAGCTGGGCTGCCATGAGTCGCTGGTGATGGCGTAGGCTGCAGTGGGGCTGCAGTGGGCTGCCATAAGCTACCTTGAGTGGCTGGAAGCCAGCGTGAGAGGCTGGCAGCTGGTGTGAGCTGCCATGAGCCTCTGTGAGCGGCTGTCCAATGGCCAGCGATCAATCTGCCTCATTTGGGAAGAGCGCAATGATCATACCAACATGGGCCAGAGAAGAGACATCCTCCACAACTAGACTGAAGAACAAAAGGACAGCAACTTGTCTGTTCCCCTCCCCCCAATTCCCCAATAAAATCTTTTTATAAAAAGTATATCGATTGATGAAAATAAAACAAGAGTAAAAACTATCAGTTCTAATTCTGGCTTTGAATCTTGTTTCGCTGCCTTAGTTTACCTCAGACTAAGCATCCTCAAGTCCTCCCTCCCTCATCTAAGCTATTGGCATAAATGCTTTAACCAGTTCACAATAACTTGTAGGATGCTTACTATAATGTACGTTGAAGTAGCTATATTTTGGGTCTAATTTCTACACAAACTTTAATAGCCATTTTTCTGAGTTAATTTTCCATATAATAATTTGTATAACCCCCAAAATTTATTTTAATTGATAAAAACTTGAGAGAAGATGCATAACGAAACTTCCCTGAAACATTGCAAGTTCTCAATAAGTGATGCTTGTAGTGTTATTATATTCTTTGTACTATCTTCCTTTCTTTACCTAATCCTCTCTATAAATTCTCATGGAAAGAAATAGACAAAAACTTTATAAGTTTATTGTCTTTGCCCTTTTAGGCTGCTGTAACAAAATACCACAGGTTGGGTGGCTTATAAATAGCAAAGATTTCTTACAGTTCTGGAGGCTGGGAAGTCCAAGATCATGGCACTGGCCTGTTTGGTGTTGAGGACCCACTTCCTACAAAGCCCTCTTTCACTGTAATTTCATATGGGGAATGGGGCAAGGGATCTCTCTAGGATCTCTTTTGTAAGGGCACCAGTCCCATTCATGAGGGCTCCACCTCATGACCAAACCACTTCTCATAGGCCCCACCTCCTAATACCATCATGCTGGGCAATGGAATTAACCCATTAAGTATGAGTTTGGGGAGGACATAAACATTCAGTTCATTGCATCTATGTTAGGCAGAAGCCTTGTATTTGGCCAAAGCATCATGTTGTTTACTGTGTAACTCAGGCCTCATGGCCATTTGTTCTGTGCATGCCCACACCCATATCTATTTTAGACCAAGGGGTCCATATGTAATATTGAAAAGCAATGAATCCCATTCCATGCACATGCACGAAAGTGAAAAATAAGCACAAATGCCCCATATTTTGCCGGTTGCTCCTTATGTTTTCACTTGATAATGGTTCCCAAAGGCTTCATCTACGCCTTTCAGCAGTTTGCAACCGTACATAGCTGACTTTTTTTTTTCAGTAAGTTGGCTCAGAAAAATAATCTATCAAATAAAACTTGACCGAAATCTAAACTGAACTGTTTGATGAAGCATGTGGCATGTTTAAGGCCTATTTTTACTAATCTAACAATCTAATTGAAATCTAATAATTTCGTGAAGGTAGAATGATATTTAAGAGGCGAATCTGCTTTGAGCAGCATAAAATAAATATTCTACCCTAAGTATGAATTAGTCATGCAGTGATTTCTTTTTCTTCTGACTCCAGAGTGATTGATAATTAGTTAATTAATTAAAAAAATAAACTCAGAATGTATGTGTTCAATCTTGACGTGATGGAGTACATCAGGAGCCCATCATTTGGATTAGCTAAGAAACATGCTTCAGAATAAATGTTGTTAGTACAAGAGATTACAGTGTAAATTTTCTTTAGGGAATTCAGTCCAGTGTCATAAAAAAAATGACGATTCTGGATATATGATGGAAGATAGTTTTTTGACAGCTGTTTTGTTGTGAGATTGTCTATAATTATTCTTGAGTAATTTTTGTTTTTCCATAGATCATAAGGTACTGGACTCAAGATCTTTCGAAGCTTCCATGAATTCAAAAGGCAACCAATAAAAGGGTGTGATGAGAGCAAAGATACAGTTACAGCAACCCAAAAGATTAAATTCCTAAAGTTGACCAAAAATGTCGAAGACTTATATGAAAAACCTTCCAAGTTGCTGTAAAATACAAAAGAAGCCTTGATCAAATGGAAAAGAATGCCATTTTATTAGAAAAGAACACTTAACATTATAAAGTTGTTACTTTTCATTAAAATAAGCTATAATTTAACTAAATTCCAATAAAAATAAAAGAAAAATATTTTTTTAGAACCAGATGCTTATGAAAGTTCATATATGCAAAGTAAATAAGCAAGAATAGCTACTGAAAATCCAAAAAAAGGATATTGAATAATGTTAGCATCACCAGGTATAAAGACATATAATTAAAACTAAGTGGTTTTCAAGACAAACATACCAATGAACAGATAAAAAAAAGTGCTGAAATTACCCCCATATACACCTAAGAAATGGTATTATAGATCCAGCACTATTTTTATCAGAGAAGTGGTAAAATCATTAAAACTAATGATTCATTCTTTGGCTCCATTTTCTTCCTAAAGATATTTATTAAGGCACATATTTTGTTAAAGTTATAAAACTAACCAAAGGACAATTAAATTACTTTCTTGAAACAAACAATTTCCAATATGAGGACACAAAAATGACTCCAGCCCTAACCTAACCACCAGCACACCCAACAAACTGTAAGCCATCAAATTCTTTACCCTTTACAGTGGGAGTGATGGGCAGAAAATGAATACTTATCAAGAGTCTAATGTTCTTTTGGTCTTGAAACCCTATGAAGTAGATATACATAGTTCCATTTTTAGACAATTGAGTAGCGTGCCCGAAGTCCTATAGCTAACACTTAGTATAGTTAGTATTGGAAGCCAGTTGTCTGATTCAAGAGTATCTTTCAAGTAATAATACGAAATTTAAGTTTCAGAGTAACTTCACAGGTTGCATACTAAGGTAGAATCACACCCCTCATGTGGAATAACATGTGTCTATAAGCTTAATTTTTCTATCAAAAAATAAGAATGCAAAGACTTGTAGAATAAAGGTACACAAGGACAATATGAGGAATTTTCCTGGGCTGAGCAGAAGCCAGTCACAGGCATTCTTACTGATCCATCAGTATAGCTCACAGTTCTGAATGTTTCAGAAGTTTACAAGTAAAAAGTGTGAAACAAAAAAAGGTCAGTTTTGTTCCCTGAATAAGAAGGTAAGCTGACAAGAAATTTTTTAATAATCTGCTGCATATTTATTCTTTTGGACTTTTTAGAAAATGTAACATATAGCTTTAAAGTATACTGGAGTAAAAATGAAAAGGCTGGTATGATAATCACAAGCTCAGCTGTTCAATATGGAAGTTATCATGACTGTCTACACTTACAGGGCAATTATGTATCATAAAGAATGTCCTAAGAGCTGGCTTTAGAAATCAAAACCTATAAAGGGATAATAAGTGCTGCACACAGGACAAGGGGGCGGTTGGGAATCTAAAAGTTAGAGAAAGGAAAGCAGGACAGCTACATAATTTACAAGGCCCAGTGCAAAATAAAAATGTGAGACCCTTTGTTCTAAAAGTTCAGGAAGAGTGCAATTAAATGTACTAAAACATGAATCTTTTCTCTTTAAAATATTTTATAGATGGATGTATTACAGAATTGTACACTTGAAACCTACCTATGTAATTTTACTAACCATTGTCACCCCAATAAACTTTAATTAAATTTTTTACTTGTAAAATGTAATGAGTAATATTATACATGTGTAACAAAACTAAACTCACAAGTTGCAAAAACCATATATTCTTTGTGTCATGATTTTATACACTGTAGCAAATAAAATTTATTAATATGATATCCTGATTGTGCATTTGACCTTTCTAGCTCTCTTTTCTGCAAATTCATTTTATTAGGTCATCATAATTTATATTTTTAGCAACTTCATTTTCAATAGATAAAATTGAAAGTGACATCAGTTACTCTTAGAAAATGCAAGAGTGGGGCTGGCCAAGTGGCTCAGTTGGTTAAGAGCTCTCTCAAGAGTGAGAGCTCTGAGCAAAAGAGTCGCTGTTTTTTCTAAAAAAAAAAAAAGAGTCGCTTGTTCAACTCCCAGCTAGAGCAGAGCTGCTGCTGAGCTGCCAACAGGTGGCAGGATGGCTCAGCTAAAAATAAATAAATAAATAAATATTTTAAAAAGACTGGTACTTCTTTAAAAAAAAGAAAGAAAGAAAGAAGTCCTGGAGCATGGCTAGGTTCTGGAGTGGTGGTCCAGGGGCACACACTGGGTTCGGAGTCACCATCCTGGAGCCCCAACTGGGCTCGGGAGTTGCGGGCCTGGAGCCCATGCCAGGCTCGGGACTGGCGGTCCAGGATTCTGGGCTGGACTTGCAAGTGTGGGAGACCAGCTCCCACAGGTCCAGGGGTTAACCCTCAGGTGGAGGCAGAGTCGGTGAGGAAAGAACGCACGTGGAGACACAGGAGCGCTTTCAAGAATTAATGTCTCACTTTATTTTTACAGCCTGTCCTTTTTATACTGGGCAGGTAACTATTTACATCATTGAGCTG
>NW_017732477.1:137798-142626 GCF_001890085.2 Hipposideros armiger | reverse complement strand
TTTCTACATAGTTTCAATGTTCCTTCCTTCCCAGGGTCTATTTTCCTTAGAAGTTTGTTTTTCTCCGAATATTACTTCCTCATGATGTTTCTATTACAGCGGATCTGTTCTTCACGTCATAACTAACTTAGTTATGGCCAGAGCTGAGTTCCTGCCTTGGCACTTAAAGGGTGTTTTACTGCTTAGCAACTGTTTCAAACACTACTGGCTAAACAGGATCTTGAGAATTATAAGGTGCATAACTTGTCTATCGCTAAGAATCTATCAAACTGTTAATGGTAAAACAGAATTATGGTAATATATCCAAAACTCACTTATTTAAAGTAAATAAAACAATCAATATAAGAAGGGGTGTCAGATCTTTATCCTCTTGGGGGCATCCAAAGAGGAATTTAAATTTTCCAAAACATAAAGCAGTATCTGTTTCTCAGCCAGAGCTTCAGGATTTGTCACAATAGCAGTGTGATAGGCCATGTCAGACACTGAGGTGCAGCCGGCTCCCAACATGCAAGTGGCGATCCTAGAGCATGGCTGGGCTCTGGAGTGGTGGTCCTGTAGCACAGGCTGGGTTCAGGAGTGGTGGTCATGTAGCACGGGCTCTGCTCATGAATGGCAGTCCTGGATTCGGTCCTGGCTCGAAGTGACAGTCCTAGAACATGGGCCAGGCTTGGGAATGGTGGTCTTGCATTTCGGGCTGGGCTTGGGAGTGGCGGTTTTGGATTCTGGGCTGGGCTCAGGAGTGGCGGTGTTTGTTGGAGCATGTGCTGGGCTCATGAGTGGTGGCTCTGGATCCCGGGATGCGTGGTGGAGTGGTCTTCCTAAGTTCAGCCATTCACTCAAACTTGAAGTCCAGTGACACCATGCGGGTGGGGTTCTTCTATCCTCTGGAGTTTTATGGTATTGGTCCCTCCCCAGCCTGGGAGGGTCGGCTGGATTGCACCGGTTTCCAGTGGGCATGGCAGCGGCTGGTGGACCATGGACCTGGAGTCCAGCACCACCACTTCTGAGTCAACTGCTGAGCCCAGGACCACAGGGTTGGCTGATGGACCAGCAGACTCTTGGGCCTTCTGCCCTGCCTGCTGGAGGCTGCAGCGCTATGGCTGGGCTTCCTGGGCTGGGGAGGGACTGTGGCTTTGGAGCTCCTGAGGATGGAAGGGCTTTGACTGCATGCTGTGACACTAGACTTTGGCTTTTTTTTTTTCTTTTTTTTTTAATGTTGTATGCAGGAAAAATTGCCGTACCTCCTCTGCCTGCCATCCAAACTGTAAAAAGGCTTTATCTAAAACTTTAACCTTTGGCGCCTCTTCTTGGATGGCAGGCAGAAGAACCTACCTAGATCACTTACACATCTCCTAAACAGCCCCCGGCGCCCCTGGCTTTTCCCTCGGTTTCCACTGTTGCTGCTGGAGGGATAGTCTCTAGGGCGATACGGGGGGGCTAGGCTAAGGATGGTGGTGCTGGTCTTTGGGTTTAATTCAAAAGTGTGGGTCCTGGATTCTGGGATGGGCCCAGGAATGAAGTTGAAGTGCACAGTGGGCATAGGAGTAGTGGTCCTGGAGCTTGGTCTCCGCTCAGGAGTTGTGGCCTTGGAGCTCACACTAGACTCAAGAGCTATGGTCCTAGAGGTTGCGCTGGGCTCGGGNATCTGTTTCTCAGCCAGAGCTTCAGGATTTGTCACAATAGCAGTGCGCTTGGCCATGTCAGACACTGAGGTGCAGCCGGCACCCAACATCTCCCCCTTTTTTATTTATTAATAAGGCAAACCTCTGATTTAACGAGGCCACGGCTGGCAATGCGGTACGGCTGTGCCTGTCTTAGGCGTCCTCCTCAAGGAATAGAATCTTACCCGTCATGGGCTAACTAGCCATCTCGCGGCTAGGGCCTGTCTTAGGTTGATTCCTCCTGGGGGGATCTTACCCGTCATTGACTATCCAGCCATCTTATAAGCCGGCCCTCCATGACTGGTGCCTGCCTTAGGTCGTCCCTCACTTAGGGATCTTACCCGTCTTTGACTACCCAGTCGTCCTATGGGCTAGCCTCGCAAAGCCAAACCTGGGGGAGGAAATGGAGCGCTGCTGTCTTTTTTGTTTAATAAGTGGAGGCCGTGGATATTAGAAGCCACATCTCGAACAGCACTGCTTAAGAGTCTGAAGATGACTGGAAAGAGGACGAGAATTAAAATAATAACAAATATGGTGAATCCAACAGATAACAAAATAGGGAAAAGTCTTTGCTGTCCAACATAAGTCTGTAGACTATTAAGAAACGAGGATGCCACAACAGTCGGATCTAGAAGATCTGGAGACTGGCTTAGATCATGAATTTGTTGATGAAGGGTAGATAAATCTAAACTGAGACTACTATGATTCCACATACTTATGTGGATTAAAACTCCCTCAATGGCATTAACCTTAGCGTCTAAATTTCTATCTATAAGCTCTCGAGTATCTAAAGTTAAAGAAACTTTTTGCAAAGGATCCTATCATAGTTATTAGAGCAGTAATTCCTAGAATGGGTTCTGCAACTACACGTTTAGATCTGACTAAAGAATTAATAACTGTTTGAAGCACTTGCAATTTTGGGTCTTCATACCAAGGAGAGTCTAATTTAACCGGTATGAGCAAGTAGGGAGATTGTTGTACAATAAGCAATGTTATGAGATTTGTGGTAGGGGACACAGGAACTGATAACACATTTTGTACATGAGACATTAAACAGAAAATTATGAATTATACTAAAAATACTTTGGTGAGTAACTATAAAGAAAAACATAAGGATCGTGGAGTGTGAGGGTGCTGAGTGGCTGAAGAAGAGGCTCAATCCCGAACGGAGGAGACGGGGTGGGCGTCAGCGGTCTGGGGTGCTGTACTGGAGGCGGGCTCGGGTGGCGAGACACAAGGCCGGACCAGACGATCTGGAATCCAAATTGGAGTGTCCACGTCCTGTGGAAATATACAAGCATACCCTCTCCCCTGTGTTAATAATATATCCGGTCCTTTCCAGGTACCGGTTGACAGGTCCTTCAGTTTACCAAAGCCTTAGGTTGGCATAAGTCAGGATTCCAATGTTTATACGTAGGTGAGTGTCCTGTTGTCAGTATGTCTTTTTTTCCTTTGTCCTGTATTCCTAGGAAGAAACATAGACATTCCTTCCCCCACACAAGGGCCGAATCTAGGCCTTGTTAGATAAAATTGTCCATTTTAAAGACATTGTAAAGAATTTTAAGTACACCTAAAGTTACTTGTTACTTACTTATACTTAAAAATACCTACAGTTAAACAAAGTTTATGAACCTTAAAATTGACTACCGTATACTTTTAACATTACCTAATATTAATTAAACTTAACACTAAAATTAAAAATACCTAAAAGCTAGTATACTTGACCTTATTTTTACACTTAACCTTATACCTAAGAATACCTAAAATGAATTATACTTAACCTTATACTTAAAAATACCTAAAGATTAATTAAACTTATATTGAAAGTTACTTAAAATTAAGATACTGGGTGGTTTTTAAAATTTTTTCCCATCAACATCTGCTAGGAGTTTGGAACATTTATTACAATATTTAAGATGACCCATCTAATTGAAATCTTGTGTTACTGAATTTAAAGCGAAGTTGCCAGAGTCCCCATTATTTGGTGATGTCAGGCTGTCTGGTAGGAATACTTTTTATAACCTTCAAAAGCATAGGTTTTTGCAATGTAATATATGATATATTAATAGATCTTAATTTACCCCTTAATGTCTCTGTGATAAGAAGCCAGAAATAGACAAATTCAGACCTATTCAATAATTGATATTTTGATATTTTGTTATTTTGAAATACCTATTAAAATATTTAATAATTTTTATTATTTTATATAATTTGGTAAAACTAAGCAATTAGCCTTAGTTAAATTGATTTATTTATTTAAACAGAATTATTAACAATTGTAGAGAGGACCTAAGATCTTATACTTGTCCTTATAACTTTAGGAGGCTGCAGCAAGGAGTAGGGCGGAGGTGCAGGTTTTATAGGATGTTTTAAGGAAGGTTTAGGTTTTATGCATTTTTTAACCTTGACTGAATATTTTGGAGGGCCGGGGCCCTTATTTTCTAATTTCGTAATGGGAAAATCCACGGGTCCACTTGATTATATTGGCTGCCTCCTCTTCTAAATCTATGGCATCCTGAGGACAGAGCTTTTCGCCCTTATCATCTGACTCAGTAAATTTTTTAGCAGAAAAGGCCAAATTGGTTTTAGACTGAGCAGGAGCTAAAAGTAGTGTATGTTCGTCAGGAGGTGCTGTGGGTGCAGCCTCCGGAATAAGCGTATCTTTAATTAAATTCCAGAAGGAAAAGGCATCTACTGGGACCTTTTCCAGTCCGTTATTATTATAACTTTAATTTTTCTCCAACTTTATTCCAGGTATCTACAATAACTGTTCTCTCCTCCTGAACAAAGTGTAGAAAACAAGCTGTCTGAGAGGTTCCAACCTTTAAACCTCTGGCTGCAAGAGAGCAGCGAACCAAGTTAATAATTTTATTTGACTCATGGTCACTCAGGTTCTGCCTTCTTACCTACCTATCTTTATGTAGGGGATCCTAGGCACCCACGGCAGACTCCTATCCGCCCCGAGAGCACGCAGAAAGACTTACCTTCCGGTCCCTGTTCCAGGCGCCACTTTGCGGAAGACCAGCTCCCGCAAGTCCAGGGGTTAACCCTCAGGTGGAGGCGGAGTCAGTGAGGAAAGAACGCAGAGCGCTTTCAAGAATTAATGTCTCACTTTATTTTTACAGCCTGTCCTTTTTATACTGGGCAGGTAACTATTTACATCATTG
>NW_017732477.1:112283-134063 GCF_001890085.2 Hipposideros armiger | reverse complement strand
CTAAATATACTATTAATAACTATCAATATTACTAACAGTACTAACAAATAATAAGTATGCTAATTATACGACTAAATAGACTATTAATAATTCTATCAATATTACTAACCGTGCTAATAGTAACTATGCTAATTACACCGACTGAATATACTATTAATAACTCTATCAATATTACTAACCGTGGTAACAGTAAGTATGTTAACTACACCGACTAAATATAGTATTAATAATTATTAATATTACTAACAGTACTAATAAATAATAAGTATGCTAACTATACGACTAAAAGACTATTAATAACTCTATCAATATTACTAACCGTGGTAACAAACAATAATTATGCTAATTGCACTAAGTAAATATACTATTAATAACTATCAAATTACTAAATGTGCTAACAAACAGTAACTATGCTAACTACGCTATGTATACTAAGTGTAGTAACAATACAAACTAAAAATACTAACTTAAAATTATAAAGGAAAAAATAATGAAGAAGAAAAATTGAGAAAATAAAATGTGAGAAAATTAAAATAAAAGAATGAGGGAAAAAGACCAAAAGAAAAATGGGAAAAGTGAGCAAAGAAAAATAAGCAAAAGTAAAATAATAAAAAAGAAAAAATATGAGCCAAAGAAAGCAAGAGTGAAGGGAAAAAAATAAAATGGGGGGAAAAAAGGAGAAAACAAGCTAGCTAGTCCAAGGCCAATAGGTCACCACAAATGAGCTTCCTGGTCTGTAACGGACTAAAAGCTCAGCGCAGCCAGAGCTTGATATAGCAGTTCTTGGTAATTACATCACAGTGGTGCTTTATGAGCTCAGAGCAGAAACTGACCAACCATAGCTAAGGATAAACTACAGTGGTTTTCTCCCCAGTTCTCTGGTTTGAACACCCTTTTACTCTGAACAGTACCCCAAAGAGCTTTTTCTTTATGTGGGATATTAAAGACTGATATTTATAGTCTGTAAGATGCTTAAAAAAAAATAGACGTGTATTAGAATACAGTGTTTTTCCAGGGATGGATAGTGTTGTATTTTGAAAAGCCCCTAAGATACGGTATATTTTCACTCCCTCAGTCAAGAAATGGTGCTGCCCTTTGAGAAGCCCTATTTGTGTGTATAGTAAACTGAATTTTATGTAAAATGTTCATTTAAAAGGCATCTACAAGCAAGTGTTCTTTAAAACCACCTTGTGCTTATTCATATCATAGGTTAGCTGAGTAGTTCCCTCAGAAAATACTTTCAGGTGTGTATTCATTTTTGATACCTTAAGTTTTGTTTAAATAAATGGAACCTTGTTAAAAGTTTAAAAAAAAAAAAAGATGAGCAAGAGTGATGAAATGGGGACCAGAAACCTAGAGATAAACTCCAAATTTTGCCCAGAGTTAGGTTTTGTTAGAGTCTTGTTCCTGACACTACTGTTGATAAAACACACAGCCAAGCTATTCAGAACTAAAAATTAGATGTCATTTATATGAGTCATAAAAAAATTCCCTTCGCACCACCCATAAAACTGAATAATCAGGAAAGGTGTTCAACCTCTTGTTTAAGACTGGCTTTGAATGGTCCATAGAGACTTTTTATTATCTGGGGTCGTCTACAGGGATATCAATTTCTCTGAGTTCTGAGTAGAGAAAAATAACTGGAGTTAATTAAAATGTGCTGACACTGTCATTTTCCATCTGGGGTGGAAAGAACTAATGTGTAGTTAGGACATCAGCAAAAGGCTAGTAAAAAATATGTGGCTGGTAAATTGAATGCACACTGCCTGGGAGATGATCAAAATTCAACTTTCTTTTTACATTCTGTTATATGTATATGCGATATTTCTATTTACATAGCTACTTTGTGCACAAAGTGAGGATTTGTTTCAATGAACAACACTCTAGCAAAAGTAGTGGAATAAACCAGACCAGTTCTATTTTAAACATATTTCACTCTCAGAATCTATTGGAAAGGAGAAAAAAGGACTAACCCAAAAGACTGCCCATAGTGTTTTGACCATATATCTTTAGTAAAGACAGAAAAAACATTTTTTTTAAATACCAAACACTGGTGAATAGTTTTGATTTTCACAGTAGAATGGGTTAGTAATTCAAAACTAATTTTTGTGCATTCTTGGATTAAGCAAATGGAGAAATATATTAAGAATGACAGAAGCCATGTTTCTCATTGTTGGAGAAGGGAATCGCAGATAAGGAAAGAGGGAAGTTTAAAACAAACCCTATAGTGCTCCTTTGTAATTGCAGGTCTATATGAACTCATATGGCAAAGTATTGTATAATTTTTTTATAAGTTAGAATTTTATTTTATTTATTCGCTTTCATAAAATGAGTGTGTTTATTTACCTAATTTTTTATTATTTATTTACCAAATTAAGAGGGAACCAGGGGGATGGTAAAGCTGATTCAAAGAGAATTTGAGAGATTAAATATTGTATGTACTAAATAAAGAACCCTTCACCCTGTTAAAAAAAAAAAAGAAAATGCAAGAGTGTAAATTAAAAAAAAAAACTTAGTTTTGAAAAGAATCCTTCTGCTGATGCAACCGTTACTGAAGCTGTTGAGAGTACTTTACAGGCTGTGACAAATCGGGTTAAATTTCTAATAAATTATTTAAAATATATTTTGGTACATCTGGAGATGATGTCTTTTGTGGTATATTTTAATAAAATTATTTCATTCTTAAATTTCATGTAAGTCTAAATTTAATTTTAAAAGTAAATGTTTACAATGCCATTTTCACGTCTCCTGACATGTTTTTTGCAATTTGTGGAGGGCGTGCAAGTAAACAAAAGTGGTTTCACGATTTGTATAGAATTCACAACATTTTATGCATTCTACTGATGTACCTTTGTAACAAAAACAAAAATATTAAAGTTGTCTTCCTCCTTAATAGTTAATTTCAAGCTTCACATAAAAAATATCATTTTCAATCAAATGCCACACTATCTTTAAACTTAATTTCTATTTGTAAGCTTGTGAATATTTGTCTTACGATGCTGCAGCACTTTTTAAAACCAGAGATCCTAAACTCTGAAGAATTCTAATAACTCTGATATACAGTATTACTTATTGCTGTGTCCACATGTACACTTTTATGTTGCAATAATTTACTGATAGAGTTTACTGCCTGAGCACCAGGAGTTGCTCAGCTGGGGCTAATGCCAGAGAGTTAATACAAGTGCAGCTGCCATCAGATATGATCTGGGATCTGGGGATTGATGGGGAAGTCCACGTTGCCCCCACATGGAGCCTCTCTCCTGGAGCTGTGGCTGCTTCTGCTGCTACTGTGCCATTGCGGCTGCAATTCAGGGCCCGGGTCCTGGCCAGTCCCCCCCCCCACCCCATTAAAGGCACATCCTTGTCCCCACCCACCACCTAGATCTGTTCCTGTGCCCAGCAACCAGGCCCTCAGCTCAGCCTGCCCATGAGCTTGAGCCTGGGCATGGGGTGCCCAGGCTCCATTGTGCCATCAAACTTCAGCTGCAACATACAAGTTCAAAGATAAAATTATTAAGAATTTCAAGATAGAAGAGTCAGCCAAGTGGTTCAGTTGGTTAAGAGTGTGAGCTCTGGGCAACAGGGTCACCAGTTCAATTCCCACATGGGACAGTGAGCTTGCGCAGGAGCTGAACTGCCGCTGAGCTGGTGAGAGCGCGTGCTCTTAGCAGCAAGGTTGCCGGTTCAACACCCATATGGGATAGTGGGCTGCGCCCCCCCGCCCGCTTCTCCCCCCCCCCCGCACCTGAGATTGAACACTGCACCTTGAGCTGAGCAGCCAGGAACGGCTCAGTGTGCAACAAGGTTACCAGTTGAACTCCTGCATGGGATGGTGGGCTGTGCCCCCCACAACTAGATTGAAAGCAGAGAGTGGGCTTGGAGCTGAGCTTGCACCCTCCACAACTAAGATTGAAGGACAACAACTTGACTTGGAGCTGATGGGTCCTGGAAAAATGCAATGTTCCCCTTCCCCAATTCCCCAACACTGTTCCCCTCCCCAATTCCCCAATGAAAATCTTAAAAAAAAATAATAATTCAAGATAGAGACAGCAGAGCATTAAATTAAGGAATGGGGAAGGAGGGGATCTGAGAGCAGGTCCCTGTACTGTAGCACAGGTCACACGTTCAGGCAGTCCGCCCAGAAAGAGGGAAACAGAAGACAATTTGTGACAATATATTAGTGTAACTTCATTTTTAGCAAACATTTAAATTGCTGTTTTTATTCAAAGTAGGTCACCATAGAAATTCACACATTTATAGTAATGGCGCTGCCATTGCTCCAAATAGTCTTCAGAATTTCCTTCAAAGTCAATTGCTGAGACATACACAAAACTTATTCTCCTTCTTAAAGCAATATGTTACTAGTGTTTACTCCCAAGATTACAACAATAATAGGGAGATTGGCTTACTCTGTTAAATTCTAAGCTCCAATCCAAAACATAGACAAAGTTTCCCTTCCAAGTAGACATCTCAGGACTACGAACTCAAGCTATCAATACCACCATTGTTAAATATTGTATTAATGGTTTTATAAAAATACATTCATAAGTGTATTCAATTAACTAATTACCTAACTGAATAGACATTTATTATTTAAATGCCTGTTATATGCCAAGTTCTATACTAGGGATATAGGGATGAATGATGCACCCTCTGTCAGAAAGTTTATTCTCTATTTAGGGAGAGAAATCTAAGCAAGTAATAGGCAACAGATGGCTATAAAATTCTGGAAGAAAAAAAAGAGAGAGAGAACTGTGCTGAAAGTAGGAAAGACTTCACAGAATAAGATGGAGTTTGAGCTGGGGTATACGGATAACCAAAAATATTCACTGAACCAATTATTTACAAAATTATCTGTAGATGACCCTTGCCTCCAATTGATGAAGAAAACTAAAAGAATTAGACAAGAAAACAAAGTTCTCCACAACCTTAACATTTCCTGGGAAGGGTGACCTGTAGAAACAAATAGGAAGAAAGGAGGAAGGGACACACCTGCCACTCATCTTTACTGCCCTGGAGAGGCGGTAGAGGAGGACCTGTCAATCAATTATGAGTTGAGATATTATTGGGACTGACTTTTAAATAACTAAAAGTGATCCAAAAGTTAAAGAATCAAATCAGAGATATTAACAAACCAGCTACTCCATAGGGAAGATATTTCTCAGAGTTGGGAATGTTTACTGAAAAATAAAAATCTTCCATGTTTTAACTTCAATGAGTACAGACGCGCGCACGCGCACACACGCACACACACACATACACACACACACACACACACACACACACACATTATATGAAAAACATGTACTTTCTTGCCTTGATGTCCTGTCCGTGTTGTTCCTGTTGCCTAAAAGACTCCTCCCATCCATCTACTTGGCTTCTTAAATTCCCAATTATCTTGAAAGTCCAGCTCACATTTCATCTTACTCTGTGAAGTCTTTTCCTATTTTAGGCACAGCTCTCTTCTTTTTTTCTCTCAGAAATTTGCAGACATCTGTTGCCAATTACTTGCTTAGATTTCTCTCCCTAAATAGAGAATAAACTGTCTAACTTTCTAACAGAAGATGCATCATTCATCACTGTATCCCTAGTATAGGACCTGGCATATAGTAGGCATCTTAATGATAAAAATTTATGGAATTAACTAATTAGTTAATTGAATACAGTTATGAATGTATTTTTATAAAACCATTAATACAATACTTAATAATGGTGTTGATAGTTTGAGTCCTAGTCCTGAGAATCTACTTTGATGGGAAACTTTGCCTAAGTTCTGTAAGTGGTTAGAACTTAACAGAGTCATCAATTTCCTTATTATAACTGTATCCTTGATCAAGTGGCTTCCCCTTCCAGCATCTGTTTTCTTATCTCTTAAATGGAAATAATAAAAATTAATTTTCAGGGTTATTCAGAAGATTAAATGACAAAATTATTAACATGCTTGCACAGTACCTGAAGGGCATTGAATTAATATTATTTCCTCCTCCACACACCATCCCATCTTCTCAAAACATCATTTTCATTATGTTATAGGCATCCTCAATGTGATGCACATAAATGAGTAAAGAATGAAAAATATCTAACATTGTACTTGACATATAGTAGGTTCTTAATACCTGGAATTTCCTACCTTCCTTTATTCATTTTTGGGGCTTAGTATAGCACTTCCTATATGTTTACAGCAGTGAGTCAGTAGTGAGAAGACAATGATGGGACAGGGCTGGAAGGAATGGAGGCAAATGGTGGGAACAAAAGAAATTAGAATAGTAAAGAACCCATCCATTGCCACTCAGCTATTATAAAATATAGGTCAAGCACCCTGCTTGATGCTATGGGTACATTGTCTCCTTTAACCCACAAGACAATCAGACAAAGCCAATCAGATCTGGGCTCCAAAAGTGCCTCTACAACTTGAAAATAATATAATTGTGGGGAAGTTTCCTAAGGTCTTTTTTTTTTTTAAAAAAAGCTGTTATTGAGGAATTGGGGGAGGGAACAACATTGAAGAATTGGGGAAGGGGAACAGACAAGTTGCTGTCATTTTGTTCTTCAGTCTAGTTGTGGAGGACGTTGCTTCACTGGCCCAAGTCGGTACCATCATTGCGCTCTTCCTGGGCAAGGCAGATCAGTCGCCGGCATCTGGACAGCCGCTCACGGCAGCTGCTGGCCACTGACGCTGGCTGCTGGCTACACACGGTAGCCCATGGCAACCCACTGCAGCAGGGGCTGCAGCCTACGCCGTCGCTGGCAACTCATGGCAGCCCAGCTCCAGGTTGAGCTGTTGTTCAGCATCTTAGCTGTAGAGGACGCAGTGTCACTGGCCCATGTGGGATCCGAACTGGCGGCCCTATTGCTCAGAGCTCGTGCTCTCAAGCCAACTTTTAACCAACAAGCCACTTGGCCAACCCCCTAAAGTCTTTATCTTTCGACCTGCATCTCTCATCACTGAAATGATCACATGCCGATTTTCAGGGTTGTTTTGAAGAGTAAGTCACATGCATACAGTGCCTACTTCCTAGCCTGACCTCAGCTCACAGTGGTTACTGGGGTTATTCAACTCATGCACTATTCCACGTGTGGTCGCCAGTGAAGCTGCATCCACTGTCCATCCATACGGGGCTCTACTTGCCCCACTTGTGTAAGGTACGATTCTAAAGATGTTCCCCCCAAGACTAACCTAGTACCTGCTGTGAAGGTACTTTGTAGGTGTTATCAGGTTATGGACTGTAAAACAGAGAGATTATCCAAGTGGTCCCCATATTATCACTGGAGCCCTTCAAAGTAGAGAAGTTTCTCCTGCTCCAATCAGAAGAGAGACTCAGCAAAAGAGGAAAGCAGAAGAGAGAGGAGGCAGAAGGGGAGGCCAGGGAGAGTCAAAGCGTAAAAAGGACTTGACCCTCTACTCCACAAAACAGAGATAAAGAAATGGAGGCTACATGCCAGGGAAGGCTGGAAGCCTCTAGAAGCTGAGAACTCCCGGCCAACGACCAACAAAGAAATGAAATCTCAGCTCTCTAACCCCATAGAGCTAAACACTTCCAACAATCCCGGTGAGCTTGGAAGCTGATTCATGCCTAGAGCCCACAGAAAAGAATATACCTTGCCGACACACCTTGATGTTGGCCTTGTGAAACCCACGTCAGAGAACTAGCTGGGCCACATAGCACTTGGCCTCCTGACCTGCAGAACTGTGAGGTAACATATGGGTATTATTTGAATACTATTTGCTGCTAAATTTGTCCTCATTGGCTATAGGAACAATAGCAAATGAACAAACCACCATGGAGAAGTCAAAAGATTATTGAAAACGGAGTATTTGAATTTACGAAAAGATACAGGAGTAATCTTTGTGTAATTCTTAGTGTACCTATCATCCACGTGTAGTGAATATTGTCAGAATGACATACAAATTTCCCTCTCCATGAAACTAATAATCACGAAGCCTAAAAAGATAATCCCAGGGTATCCTCCCTTCATTTTCAGCATCTGCTAATGTAGAAAAAGAAATACCCGTATGATCTCTAAATAGGTCTGTTGTTAAATTTTATTTTTAATATGATTTGTTATCCCAGTAGATGAATCTTCTAACATCCCCAGGTTTTCAGGAAACAGAAGGGAATTTTTACAGCTATATTTGATGGACATTTTCAGTCACATTATTAGCAAGCCAACTTTGGTATCTGCAAACAACAGGCACAGCACTTCCAATGTGTGCTGAACAGGAAAAATTAACACAAATGTTCCTGACAGCTGAGACCGAACTATTAAAAACTGTGGGTATGCTCTTAGCGGAGACACAACCAAAATAGAATGTCATCTTTAACTTAAGAATGACAACTTGTAAGTTGTAAGTAAGAAGGCTCTCTGCTTCCCTCTCCCCTCCTGTAGTGGCCCAATTTTTATTTTATATTGCATGTAGCAATTGCTTTACCTCTGATCTTCCTGCTAAGTATTGATTTTTTAAATAAATATTCTATAGGATTTGTTTACTATTTGCCATCTTCTTGTTCGGAAAAAAAATGTCATTAATGTTCTTATTCATCAAGCTTTTTTAAAAAAGGCCATTTTATCATACCCCTTAAATTTTCAAAATGCTCGGTCCAGGAAGCTGAAGATGCCAAGTTTCTAATCTAAACTGACATTCCTAGAGGCAGTTCTGAGCATGAAAGTCAAGTGGGCCTAGCTCCCATTCATTCATTCATTCATTCATTAACACATGATTGTTGAGCAACTACTATATTTCAGGAACTATGCCACATGCTGGGAATGCAAGAATGAAACCTATAGACACAGTTCTTTCACCCTAGAGGGGACGATATGTAATGAAAAGCATGTAATGAGAGCAACAGAGAGGTACTTGAAATCAACACAAAACCCAAGGTGAAAAACAGTTGATTCCTTAACTAAAGGGAGAATCAAAATAAAGGTTAACTCCAAAGACCTGAGTAAAGAGGCAGAAACCTGGGGCAAAGCAAAAACCCCAACTAATAGCAGGTGATGAAAGAAGCTAGGGAGGGGGTTCTGGTGCAATTTCCAGAGGCTCCAAAATGTCTACTCAAGGACATAGTGTAGAGTGCTTCAGAGCTCTCCTCTGGGTAGAGAAAAAGCTATTATATCAACACGGCTGAAAGAGAACCATTGGAAATGGCCAAATGAAGAGAGGTTATTCCCATTTCAAATGAAAACTCTCCTTTCAAGAGAAATATTGGGATGTATCAGGGAGCACATCTTTCTTACTTCCCCAGGACCCAATGGGGCCACTCCACACAGGCATCAAAAGTGATTTGTCCCTAAATCCTTCCGCTATTGTCTGTCCTTCAGAAACCCAATGTCCTGTATCCCTCAGAAAATGCTCCATAAAGAAGAATCCTAAGCCATTTTTAGCTAATACCAGCAGGTTTTAGTTGATAGTAATTTGAATACAGCTCAATAATTTAGGAAAACAGAAGCTGAGACAATAAGACGTTAGGATGGAAGGAGGAAAGGAGCTGGATAGAAACATTTTTAATGTCTTTCCTCATTCTGCCTAGTGCTGACCACAGAAGCAGCAATGAAAGATAGAAAGCGTGAGCGTCACATTCATTATAATGGATGAAAGGAGCACTTGCATCAGAAACCAGCCACCACCTCCCCACGAGGTGGCCAGGTGGCGGGAGCAGTGATTGAAGTCACCCAATTGCGGCATTTCTGAGCCTTACAAGGAAGGAGACCTCACTGTAAACTGGGGCTGGGGGAGGAAGGGGTGGGAATTGTTTGCAAATATTTTTAGACCTAAAGCAAGTTTCCTGTAGCAAAGCAAGCCAATCTGAGTGTAATTCAGGAAGTCCCCAAAATCACCTTCGAGGTCCAATGACTCACTAGGAGGACACACAGAGCTCAGAAATACTCACAACTGCAGTTTAATGGAGTGAAAAGATACAGACTCAAATCAGCAAAAAGAAGCACATAGAGCAGGGTTCCAGAGAGACCAGATGTAGAGCTTCCAGTTGGCTTCTCCTAGCAGAGCCATGCAGACGGCACTTATTTCTCCCAGCAATGATGCGTAGTAACATGCACCGAGTATTGCTGGGCTGGGAAACTCACCTGAACCTTGGTGTCCAAGGTCCTACTGGCAGCTGGTCACATAGATGTGGCTGACCGTAGTCTCCAGAACTTCAGGCTGATTCTGCCTGGCCCAACATCCCTCCATAAATCACATTGCTAGTGCAGGGTATCTGACATGGCTCAAGACTGTCTGCTAAACAAAGACACCTTTACCAGGCGGGACTCTCCAATGGCTTACAGGTTATCTCTCCAGAAGCCATTCAAGGGCAAAACCATTGTTGGGGCAAGGTTAATATTTTACTGCTCAATAAGCAAACGAATAAGTAAGCTAGTGTCACAAAAGCTACAATCCTTTTTCATAAAAGTATTTTATTAGTTAAATTTCATGTTGCTAGTAGCCTTAAGCAACTTGATGTTTCTTCAAGTTTTAAGTGCTTCAAAGGACACTCTATTACTTTTAATGTCCATTGCAATGTAATCAGTACAAAAACATTTTACACCAAATTTATTTTAAAAATCTCATGTTGGGGGCCAGCCGAGTGGCTCAGTTGGTTAAGAGCTCGCTCAAGAGTTTGAGCTCTGAGCAACAGCAGTTTGATTCCCGGCCCGAGCTGAGCTGCCGCTGAGCTGCCAACAGGTGTCAGGATGGCTCAGCTAAAAAAAACAAAAAAAAACAAAACAACAACAACAAAAAAAACCTCATGTGGCTAACCAAAGAGTTTCACATATTTGCAAGGCTGGTTTCCGGTCACAGGCTCATGGGCTTCAGAATGGACACTGGTAGACGCAGTCTCTAGTCATGTTGTCTAAATGACCAATGCCTTTCTGTCCTCTGTGATAAGCCAGCAGAGCAAAGGAGAAGCTGGGAAGAATGCCTGATGGTCAGGACACTGAAGCCTCTCCTGGATGCACTGTTGAAGTGAAGCCACATCAGTGTAAACCATAAACATGTCTTCCAATATCATAACCTTCATGTCAAGCAGAGCAATGAAACAGCAGCTTCAGCCCAACCTTCCATATATCAGAATCAGGGGAGAGTATTTGCACTATCAGTTAGTCCCTGAGGATAAAAGAAAGCGCTACAAACATTAGCAGGCTCAGGACATTGCTGTATTGTTTAAGATCTTCAAGGAACTTAGAAAATGACTAGGGATAGATTTTGAAACCAAATCAAAGGACAGCCCTCAAGTTTAGAAAAAATTGTTGCTAAATTGCCTATATTCTCAGCCACCACCCCCATACATATGCTGAACACATTATACCATCAAAGGAGGAGTTTAAAATATAAAAAGCAACAGTGATTTTGTATAATGTACATCAAGAAATCCAGATTAAAAATGGAACTCTTCTAAAAAAGGGCATGCCATTTTAAAGACATTTATTTTAAAAAGAAGAACGAGGACAAGGGCATTTCATGTGATTTCCAAAAATAGAAACTATGAAATAAAGTGACAGTATAGTAATGTGGGTATAAATCTCAGCAACCCTAATATCAAGTAGAATATTGGAACATACCCATATTACCAGTCAGTTCTAAGTCTCCAAAAGATCAATAAGGCTTGTATAATAAGTAAAGTTATAACTACTTAAGTCTTCAAAGAAATATATAAGTCTCATTAATACACTCTTTTGTGGAAAAATATCATGAGCAGATCAACTTAATTCTCATCCATACCAAAATGTACCAAAATGAAGTACCTTGTATATGAGAAAAAGTGACAGACTGATACATCTTGCCATAGCCAGCTTTTGTTTGTTTGTTTAAAGTAAAGCCCATATAACGGTATAATAAGAATCTGGGAAATGGGGTTTAGCTCATAAAGTTTCTGAGTTGGCATACAGAGTGGAAAGAGAATTACTGCAAAGGTAGTTTTCTGTAGTTCATTATTGACTTGAAATGGAGATTTTGAGTTAGTCCCACTGGAGTGCAGCCTAGTTACGGTATTGAATGTTTTCTTCTTAATTTGGAAAAAGGAACTTTCCCATGGTGGTTGTGCCCTGGTGACATGCACTGTCAGTTGTCTGCTAAATAACATTTCTCCACTTCTTCCCAGTTTCTATTGGGGTGGCACTGTGACCACTTCCACAACTTCCCTCATAGCTAGTGGAGGCCATTTAACCCAGTCTTCTTGGCCATGAAGACATAAGAGGAAGTCTTCTGAAAATCTTCTCAAAAGGTCTTTTGCATTTAGTATAAAGACATGATGCACCTGATACCACTCCTTTTTACTGCTTTTCCCTACTTTGAATGTTGAAATGGTTCCTGACGTTACAGCAGCCATCTTGAGAACACGAAGTGACAAGCACAAGGATAAAAACAGATGGCAAAACGGGAAAAGATAAAGCTTGTATCTTTTATGACACCTGTGTCAATAAGGATATTAGTTAGCTAGATATGCAGCAATAGCAAACAATTTCTCAAACTCAGTGGCCAGTGAAGTTTCTGTTCCATTAGGCCATCATGTGATACGAGAGTATATCCCCAGTCACCATGGCAGGGGGAAGGCAACACGGCAGAAACACTAACTCTTAAGACTTCTACCCAGAAATAATAGAGGTTTCATCTGCTCAGAGAAGTTTCAGACTCCCTGAAATCACTTCCCAAATTAACCATGAGCATGAAGTTCTTTGTCTTAGGTTCAGTTTTCCAGCGAACCTAGATGAAGATAGCATGCTTGGGATTCCAAATTTCCTTCTTGTATACAATTAGGATTCCTTGAAGAATTTTGAACAGAAAAGTGACATAATCTTTGTTTTGCAAGTAACAAAGTCATTTTGTAAACACCGTGAGGAAGAATTACAGAAGTCAAGGCTCATGTTATAATAGCCAATCGGGAGATAAATCCGATAAGATAATGAGTGATTAAACCCCAGCAATGAAAATGAAGAGGAAGGGAAAAAAGAGAATGAAAAGAGGGGCTCAGGATTGTAAAATGAATGGCAGGATTTTATACGAACTGTGAAGTAGGACAGATAAGCTTGTGTTGTCACATGTCCTTATGTGCTAGAATGACCATGGAAAAAATATCACACACTTTACTGTCAGTACACTGTGACACACCATGTATGCTACTCCTCAGAGAACAGTGACATGATAAAATCCAGAAAGGCTGTAGCACTTGCTTCCCAAGAAATTCCATAAAATTAGTGCCTATTTTTTCTGGGATGCTTTAAACATAGGCTTCATGGAGATAAACTGAAACCTCTAGAAAACCCTTTTAAATTTGGGACTTTATACTAAATCTATGCTCTGAACTACTTTTAATGTATTTTCCCTATTACATTCTTAATGTGTTTACTTTTTTAGTGCTATGTATTATATGAGGAAAATAATTTTCAATTTTACTTCACTTGTTAAGGGACTGGAGAATGATAAAGTAATCATGTTTTAAACGTAGCATTATATGCTCTTATGTAAGAGAGAGAGAGACAAATATGTGCAAGTAAGCGTTGCAAGCTCAAAATGCTTGACTTTTAAACACAGCTGAATCGGTTAAGGACATGATATATGTACAAAACAAGGCCATTTTAATGGTTGTTTGGGTCACTGGGCAAGATAAGAAGAAAGGCAACAAAAGGACACAAGCTAACAAGTAACTGTTGCTCATTAAACCTGACAGCTCAATAAATGATGTCCCTTCTATTCACCCATACCAAGCAAGGGTACACTGGAAATAAATGGCAGCCTCTTCTGCTTAATGTAACAAGAAAAAATGAATTAAATGGAATTTTTAATGTGAATGAATACGGACTATTTCTTGTTAATAATGTCATTTCATTTTGGTAGGAACAGCCAAATTGCCAAATAATATTGAAAAGTCTGACAAAAAAACTCAATTATAAAATGTGGGGAAATATAGAAAAATTTTCGTGATGGATCCTGTGTAATGCTAGCTGACCTTTATATTGCTTGATTATACTGAATAAATAGCCTCAGTGTTAATGGTAATAACTTAAAAGGGCATAGGGAAAAGGCCATTGTGTTACATAAAATCTCCATGGAAATGGAAACCCACTAGCTTATCTTTTCTAAATGCTGGGAGGATATTAATTTGTCACTGTAAACACATTCTCATTCAATAAACTATGACTTTATTTGTGTCAATAAGTTTCCATCCCATTTGTTTTTCTGCAACCAAAATAAGTCCCTTTGCTGAGTTGCTGGCTCTTGATCTTAAGGGACAATAAGCAACCTTGACCTACACACCACAACCAATTATAAGCCGGTGTGCTTTATATCTGAGCCAGAGGCCTGGAAACTACTGCCTATGAGCAAAATCTTCAATCCGTTCTTGTAAATAAAGTTTTATTGGAACACAGCCATGCTCACTGTTAGCATACTCTCTAAGGCTGCTTTTATACAACAAAGGTAAAGTTGATTAGTTGAGACAGAGAGCATATGCCCCACAAAATTTAAAATATTTATCTTCTGGCCATTTACAGAAAAAAAGTTTGACTACCTCTAATATTTACTAATTACTTAAAATCAAAATTGATCACAATCACTTGTGATCATTAGTTACCAAGATAGTAGCAGAATTTTGGCAACACACAAAATGCTCTTTTCTTGTAATTCTAAGGCTCTTTTCAATCTTCAAATTTGAACGTATATACAAGGTATCTGTTCTTAACTGAAAGTTCAGAACCTCCAAGATCTGAAGCCTCATTGTGGGAAAATGACCATTTTTACTCCCCCAAATGCCTAATTTTTTCCTTCTTACTTTATTCATGTTTCTGCTAATCTTTCCACCAGCAATAGCATGTATGGTAGGGCATCTTGTGAGAAAAGAGGCAATTTGTTCAGAACATGGATTTCAAAACATATAGCTACTCATATAAAAATTAACTTTGGCCTATTCGAAGAAAACACAATTCCATTAAACCATTTGTACCTCCTATTTCTTTTTATATCCTTTTATATGGTGCCTCTTTCTCCTATACCTTAAGCACAGCTCCGCCCAGGAATACTCTTTGGTCTTGTTTTATTTTATTTTATTTTTTTGCACATTTATTCTTAGTGAATTCAGAGGAGGTGGTACATATATACAATGGAATTTTGTTCGGCCATGAAAGGGAATGGGCTTCTGCCGTCTGAGGCAGCATGGATGGACCTGGAGGGTATTGTGCTGAATGGACTGTCAGACAGAGAAAGACAAATGCAATGTGATTTCTCTTATATGTGGAATCTATAGAACAAAATTAACAAACAAACTAAACAAAAACAAACATAGATACAGAGAATATTTTGATGGTTGACAGATGGGAAGAAGATTAGGGATATGGGTGAAAAGGGGGACGGGATTAAGAAGTACAAATTGGTTGTTACACACTTGTCATGGGGATGTAGGGTATGGCATAGGGAATATTGTTGATAATATGATAACTATGTGTGGTGTCGGATGGGCACTAGATTTATTGGAGTGATAGATGGGAGGGGGTTTTGGAGGCAGGGTGCAAAAGGTGATGGCTTTAAGTACAAATTGGCAGTTACAAAATAGTCATGGGGATGTAAAGCAAAGCATAGGAAATATAGTCAATAATATGGTAATAACTATGTGTAGTGCCAGGTGTGTACTAGACTAGTCAGGAGGATCACGTCTTAAATTATATAAATGTCTAACCACTATGCTGTACACCTGAAATTAATATGAAATGATATTGATTCTCAACTGTAATTGAAAATTTAAAAAAGGGGGAAGGTGAAGGGGAATAAGGGTTTCAAATTTCCAAGTATAAAACAAGTAAGTCATGGGGATGTAACAAACACCATGGGGAATATAGTCAATAATACTGTGATAGTGTGGTACAATGTCTGATGCTTGCTGGAGTTATCATGGTGATGACTTCTTTAGATATATGAATGAATGTTGAATAATCATTGTGTACACCTGAAACATAATATTGTATGTTATCTATATTTTAATAAAAATCTTTAAAAAAAAAGTACAAAGGCAAAACAGAACAACAGAAAGTGGGGAGGAAACCAGTTTGAAGATTGCCCTCAGGGAGAAATTTCTTAAACTCTTCAATAATCCCCTGGAGCATTTAACAGCCCAGATCTTTTGCTTCAGTTTTCTTTCTCATTCGGCTCACAACCCATCCTAATAGTCAAATTTTCTATTTAAGTAGCAGGCCAGCTCACCATCTGTCCACACTTGCATTTGAAACACCGATTCTCCCCACCTACTGTGTGTGCACATGTGCATGTTTGCTCTCTCTCTCACACCCACCCACACCACAACAAACACATTCGTAATAACAAATTCCCTTGTCACGTGTTTTTGAGTCCCCGAGGTTCTGTTGATTGTGAAAAGGGCAGGTGCTGAGTTAGAAAAATTTCAAGACTCTATGATCTTTTTCAAGTCATTATAATTTGTGAACTTGGTATCTTTCATGATTGTTGGTTCAGATTGAGACATCAGGAAGATGTTGCTGAAAGTGGGTATGAAGTAAAATATGAGTTTGTTTGGAACTTCTGGGTACAAGTAGCCATCAGGATGTTGGAAATGCTTTGACAGGAAGCTGGCTGCTGGTGCACTTCTGATTCAAGCTCCCTTTCCTATAAAAGTGGAATTACTGACTCACTCCTCTGTTCCACTATGGCATTTTTTGGTAGTTGTAATTTAGTCCTTATAAAACACTGTTGGAGAATGTTTGTTTCCATGTCCATCTTTCTCTCTATACCCTGAGATAAATAAGCAGTATCTTTTTCATCTTTATTTTCCCATCCCCTACCATAGATACATAGAAATTCTTTATAATTTTTTATTTAAAAAATTCAAGAATCTGTAACATGCATTTTATGTAGTTGAGTAGAGCTTAAAGCTATGGAATTCATGCTATAACAAACACTGAGAATAAATGTATAAATAAATAAATAAATACCAAAGAGTATTCCTGGGAGGAGCTATATTTAGGGTATAAGAGAAAGAGGCACCTTATAAAAGAATATAAAAAGAGAAATAGGAAGGTTATTGTAATAAAAATCATAAAACTGTCAGGCTTCCAGAATGAGGAGGTGATTGACGGTGTCAAAGTTGTGAAAATTAGAAAGGACATTCAGTAAAATCAGGAGGTTGTGTCTACTCCTTAGATTCATTCTTCATGCTTGAGATAAAGTTTTCTAAAGTAGAAACCTATGTATATAGTGCTGCATTTTACACGACTCTAAACAATGGATATTTATTATCATTGTATTAGAAAAGATATTATCTCAACATGGAATGAATATATAAATATTTTTTATAATAATTAAAACCCATATACTTCTCTAAGTATAACACTTAGGGGAGCACTAAGTGAGATGGAAACTGAATAAATTACATTAATGGTGATTAAGATATTTACTGAAAAACAATTTCAATTTTGTCCATAATAGTAAGTATACATAATGAAAGTATGTCCTTTTCATTACGGCTATAGCAATTTTTGAAATGGCAAAATACTCAAACTCCACCCATGTTTGCCTTACAATAACTTCACAAATGCTCTTTTCTTATTCCTTTCTTTATCATTTCTTCTGAATACAATTTTCCATAACTAGCAGTTTAAAAATATTATGTTGAAAATATTCTGATGTGTGAGAATGCTGGCAGTAGCAACATTTTCCGTGCTGATTCACTTTTATTTTTAATTAAGGGTTGTTCCTCCTTCAAATTATTGGTGTTGAGACATTAATGATAATGTTGATTTTCATGATCTGTACAGTCTTGCCACATACTGGGCATGGCACCAAACGTTAAGATGAAACACAGTTCTTCAGTAGCTTTTAAAACAAACTGTGGTTCTAATCCTAACCTTTTTTGGAGGAAGAAGGGGTTGAGTGGGGGGGGGAGACATGATTGAAATTAAGCACAAAGTAGCAAAGTCTAAAAGCAAAATGGTTTTAAATTGAATGCATTTTCATTAGTTTCAAATCATTGATATTAAATGACTAATACTACTCCTGTGACACTAAAGGTACATTTTAAGTTATTGTTTCTGATATCCAAAAAAATAAAGTATCATATCTTAAAGAAACACATTTCTGGGTATACAAAATAAATATGGGTTATGAATTATGGAATAAAATAAGGGTGAGGAAAATATAATTTATGAGGTTTATCCCAAGTCAAAGAATGACTTTCTATCAAAAGATGAATGCATCACCATTTTCAAAAAATAAATTTAAATACTTCAATTGGAAAATTGTATTAATGTAACAAATTACCAAGAAATAATCAGAATCTTTATAATACTGGTAGAGCACATATTGTCTCTATGGCAAACTGAAAGAATGCTTTTACAATTAAAGAAAACTAATGATATATTTTGTTCAAAAACGATTAAAACACAGAGCATGGAATACCCAAACTGTTTACTAGCTGCCCATAGAAGACTCTTGTAAGCAGAATAGAGTGACTCTTCCCTGAGTATTCAGGGAAACCAAGGTTTTAATATTCAGTGTCACCATTTGAAGAGTAGGCAATTATCTCAGTAGAGAAGCACAGATCTTCATAAATCAGGTTTAAAAGGTCCAAGAATTAACTAGAAATATGCATAAATACTGAGAACTAGTGGGGGGCTGGGTTGGAGGCAGAGAAGAAATGTCAGGAACCACTCTTTGGGGAAACTAGAGAAGAAAAGGAAGAGAAAAAGCCAGGATAATACCTATGTAGAAAAAAATCTAAGCGAAACTAAGAAACCACTAAATTGGCATTAATGCTGAAGGCTACATGGAATAAAGAATGCAGGTGACCCTCATACAAGACTATTCTTGGTACGCTGTACTTCCCACTAAATGAAGTATTCATTTAACAAATTTTAAAATTCACAATAGTATTCAGGAGTTTCATGGACTAAATGCCCATCTTCCCCCCAAATTCACATTCACATGTTGAAATCCTAACCCCCAGTATGATATTATGCAGAGGTGGGGCCTTTGAGAGGTGATTAGGTCATGAGGGTGGAGCCCACATGGATGGGATTAGTGCCCTTATAAGAAAAGACAGACACCACGGAGCTTGTTCTCCTCTAACTCCAGTCCTCTCTCTCTCTCTCTCTCTCTCTCTCTCTCTCTCTCTCTCTCTCTCTCTTTTTCTCTCACCCAGCCCTTGCCACTACACTGAGTGGAATCTAGATGTCACATATTATTATAGAACTGTCAATCCACTAAATCACCCAGAACAGTCTTACAGAACATATGTTATGAAGTACTTATTCTTCATTGACCTTTAGTGAACAAACTGAAAACATTAAGAGCATACTTCAAAAAGCCACAGTTTTTTAGATGGTATTTATAACTTAAAAAAAAAATGGCAGCTAACATGAGCTCCCTGAGAAGTCTTGCATACTGTTTAAGAGCCCATACCTCTGAAGCCTGACTGCCTATCCATTAGGGCTTGGGCAGGGTCTCACATCTTTTGAGCACTTCTTATGTGCAAGCACTATTCTCAGTTGTCCATTAATCAATCCATTTTAAGAGGTGAGATAGTTGAGGCACAGGAAGGTGAAACAATTTGCCCAAGGAAACCCAGCTAAGTAAATGCAGAGCTGAAATTCCAATCACGACCACATGACTCTGAGCTCAAACTTAGCTTAAATGTCACACTATCATTTTCCATTTTAGTACTTTGGCTGCAATAATTATTTAGAAATGGCAACTGTACTATTGGGGAGGAGGTGCAGGAGCCAATTTTTCTTTAACAGGGAGGGATCTGCTGAAAGGGCGTAGCCCTCTCTACAGAGAATGTTTCTACCCCTGTATTCTAATAGCCTTATTAGGAGAAAGCCTTGCTGGAGAAAACACCGCAGGTTTGTCCCAAAATGCAGGCTCTCAAAACTGCATGGCAACCTTCTGCTGGTCTCTTTAATGATCTGCCACAATTAACAAATCTCTTCCCCTCCCAGGAAATCTACATGTGCATCCCATGCCCACGCCCCACAACTTGAAGCCATCTGATGGAATCTCTTCATCGCCTTGATTCCAAACACTGAGGCTGTGTACATAGAATTTGCACAGACAATCCTCCTTCCCACTTAAAACAAGTGAACACCTGTTCCTCCTCCTGTCCAAGGCCCACCCCTCCACTAGCATTCTGGAGCCTGTACCACCTCCATTACTCAGCAAACCTGCATATTGATTATGCCTTTCCATCTTGTGCTCTTCAGCATGCTCGAGCCTCAACAATCTTTCCTGTATCCTCCAATTACCACTTTTTTTCTCTCCACCCTTAAGAGCCAAACTTCTTGAAAGTACCTCCTATACATTTTATTTTCATTTCCACCCTACAACTCACTTCTCAGCCCAGATTCCACCGGTAACATTCCATGGAAACAGCTTAGACTAAAGTTACCGATAATCTATAAATGGCTAAATCCAGTTCTGTCTTATTTGATACGTCATCAGCCCATCATAACCCTACTTCTAAAACTTCTAAATTTCAATCTCTAGCAGAGAGCTGTTCTTGACTCTCACATCAATACACCCAGCTGCCTATGTGATACATCCCTGATGTCTCAAAAGCACATCAAACTGATCTCATACTTCCTCCAAACCCATCTCATAGCAATGTCCTCTATTTCTGCGAATGGCTCAATGATCCTGCGAGGGAGGAAGAAACTTTCCTCTACCCTCAAGGTTCCTTCTGCTGGTCTAAAAATCAAATAAACATGAAACAAATTAACAAGAGAAAAATCACCAAATTTAATGATGGACATATGTATGGGAACCCCACTTACATGACAGAGTCAGAGACCCCACATGCAGGAGAGATTCAGACAGAAACGGAAAATGGGTATGCAAGACATTCTGAGCTAAGGATGAGGTAAGGCACCTTGGCGCTTCAGATGGTCATAGCAGGGAGAGCATATGTTCAATAATTAGTAGTTTGCCCTGCCACACAGGTAGGTCAAAAAAGGTCATCTCTGAACATTTTTTACTATGGGGAAAGCCAATAATTCAACTTCTAGGTAGTTAAGGGAGAGGGGAAGTTTCTCTTGAGCCCACAATTAAACTTGCCTTTAGCTCAAAACAATCGGCATACTACAGAGGCACATGTTGGGGTATTGGGGATTTGTTTTGAAACCTCACAATCCATATAGGTTTATTAATCCTTGAGTTCCTCTTTAATGCCTCCCTCTCCTTCATCCCTTCCTGATTCTCCATCACTACTGATTTTTATCTCCTAAGTATCTGTCTAGCCCTTCCACATACAGTGTACGTGCTGTGTACTTTGAAACACCCCCAGCAAGGTATGGACCATCACCCTGTAACCAAATGCATTAATATTTCTGCAGTAAAACAGTAATGAATAGATCACCGAATGGGATAAATAATAACCATAAATAGCTTCATGTCAGTGTATTTCAGGTTCCGCTGCCATTTGAATTCAGTTAGTTCAAATTTTCCATCAAGGTCTTATAAACAGAGCTTTCAGCTGTCTGAGGTGAATTTCGAAGTTGTGGCCATGCAGTTGTGAATCTGTGCCACAATTTGCCAAGAAGTGATGTGGATAGTGGTTGAGAGCATGGGCACTGGAGTCAGACTGTCTGGGTTCAACTCCATCTCTGCTATTAACCAGAACTTTGGTGGTGACTTAACCGCTCTGTGTGTTAGTTTCCTCATCAGTAATATGGAATAGCAAACTACCTGCCTCACAGGATTCTTGTGGGAATTAAATAAGCTAGTGCATTAAAACAGTGACACGGGCCGGCCGAGTGGCGCGATGGTTAAGAACTCGCTTGGGATGCCAGAGG
>NW_017732477.1:78352-111999 GCF_001890085.2 Hipposideros armiger | reverse complement strand
TGATGGTGCCAACTTGGGACAGTGAAGCAGCGTCCTCCACAACTAGATTGAAGAACAAAACGACAGCAACTTGTCTGTTCCCCTTCCCCCAATTCCCCATCACTGTTCCCATCCCCCCAATTATCCAATAAAAATCTTAAAAAAAAAAACAGTGACACAAAGTAAGCACTCAATAAGTACTAGCCCCCAGAAAGTTTTTACTGTTACAAACAATGGTGTAGTTTAATGTCCTTGCATTTATGCAGCTAGGAACACTTACTAGCCATAGGATTATTGTGTCAAGGAAATACCATTTAAAATTTGGACAAGTAGTGGAAATTATCCTCCCCATAATTTTCAACAATTAACCAATATCAATTATCTCCCAAAAATAGCATGTGAGCTTACCATCATCCTAACATCCTCAAAAGCAACTTTTGCAAATTTGAAATGTAAGAAAATATCTCATTGTTTTTACGATTCTTTTAATCATATTCCTAGAAGATTCCTTTGCTTATGAGAGAAGATATTTCATATATTTATTGGATGTTTGTGTCTCTAAATGTTCATATCATCTGCTCATTTTTAATTGTGGCATTCCTGAGGTTTCTTTTTTTTGAGATATAATTGACATATAACATTATTTTAGTTCCAGGTGATTCGATATACAACGGTAACATAATGATTTGATATTTGTATACTCGTACATTGTGAAATGATGACCACAGTTGTTAAACCAAGAAACTGATGGTTCTTGATATTTAAATGCTCTTCTTAAAGAAATAATAGAAACAAAGGTGGTTTTTTTCATATACACGTGTATATAAGTATGAGTATATGTATATGTAGGTAAAATACTTAAATATGTCATATGTCACCCACACCAGTTGCCCCACACTTCACCAGAATGAGCCTGACTTAGAACCCCCGCCATGCTCAGTCATTAAGTTGGAGCAGCCAGCATGGTCTGAGTGCAAACACAGTGGTAGATTCGAGGGACAGCAGCAGGGACAGTGGCACAGGCCATCAGTCAGTTGCGCTCCCTGCAGCAGAGATCTCAGCAGTATATTTTCACAGCTATCACAGTCCATCTTTGTACCTTACAGATCTATCTGTCCATGAAGGTTTTGAGGACAGCTCTCCCACTGTTCCTGTGGGTCTCTCTCCCTGAGGAGAAACTTAGAAGAGGAAGATTAGTGGGATGAACTAGAACTGCATCACTGTAGTTCGTCACAGGGTCACAGCTGGCACTCATTGTCCCCCTCCTCCACTTTTCATTCTAAATTATCTTTTATCTCGGGAGCTTTAGGTGGCTTGCCTGGTAGTGTGACCCTAGACCTCCTTCCTGAGGGGTGTGAACCCTCAGCAATCATACGTTTCTCAGATCCCACTTTTTCTCAACTTGTCCATTCATGGTTTCAACGAGCCAAGGGAGTACCAGGAGGCACCCAAGGATACCTAAACACCACATAAAAGCACCCTATAATCCTCTGGCTAGAGTTGGTAACCCCTGCTCTGGTGTTAACACCTTGCCTGTGGTCCCTGGGCACTGAGTCCAAAGTGCCCTGAGAGCAGATGATGCTTGTGGTTCAGTGAGACCCCCGCTGTGTCCCCTGGTAAGAATAAGCCTCCTTTGGGGACCAAGACCTCCAACATTGTAGAGTCTGGAATTGCAGGAACAGGAAGCAAAATGTCCTCCCCCACAGTGGGTCATTAGAAAGAGTGGCAGGCAGGCCTAGTGGCACGTTGGTTAACAGCTGGCTTGGGACACCAGCTCTGAGCAGCAGGGCCCCGGTTTGGATCCCACATGAGAGCCAGTGACGCTGCGCCCTCTACAGCTAAGATGGTGAACAACAGCTCAACTTCGAGCTGGGTTTCCGTGAGTAGCAGGAGACGGCCTTGGCTGCAGTGGGGCTGCAGCGGGCTGCCATGAGCGGTCAGCAGCCAGTGTGAGCTGCCGTTAGCCATCATGAGCTGTCATCCAGTGGCCGGCGACTGATCTGCCTCAGCCAGGAAGAGCACAATGATAATACCAACATGGGCCAGTGAGGCAACATCCTCCACAACTGGACTGAAGAACAGAAGGACAGCATCTTGTCTGTTCCCCTTCCCCAATTTCCCAATGCTGTTCCCCTCCCCCAATTCCCCAATAAAATCTTTAAGAAAAAAAAGAAATAGTGGCATATAGAGCCACTCTTGTTTCAATTCCTTTGTTCCAGGACCCACGTATTCTTACTGGGGACGCAACATCATATGAAGGTCTCTGGTTTGATGCATGCATTGCATCCTGAAAGGTGGTGCCCATTCTTTCAGAGTTCTACCTCTGAAACTGTGCCTTTGGAAGGATCTTCCAGCATTCTGTGATGACAGCTGTTTCAGTGTGATGCAGTATGCAATACAACCTAGGTATCCCATGGACCTATTCCTCCACTTCTTCAGTAGGGAGTGGGTCCCCTGGTCAGGCACTATGTTGTGTGGGATTCAGTGTCTGAGTCATTCCATAACCCCAAGAGAGTAGTGCTGGCTGAGGCTCTGCAGGCAAGAAAGGCAAATTCATATTCAGAATATATACCAGGGGTGCCAAAAATAATGTATACACATTTTAAGAGATGTTAACACTTTGGTCAACATTGCTCAAGCAGTAGTTCACCATAATCAGAAGATAACCACTTTGAGCACCTCTTGTAATTGCAGAAGTCAAACTTGACTTGTATTCATCTTTTGTTATCAGTATGTATGAATACAGATTTTTCCTTTCTTAAAATGTATATACATTGTTTTGGCACCCTCTGTATATTTGTCCCTATAAAGGCAAACCGCTGGCCATTCTAGGACAGAGGTGCCAAATGTAGTTGATTTCCTCCAAGTGACCTCTAGGTCTCCTTTTACAATCATGTCATATTAGGGGCTCAACATTGACCCCCAATTCTTCTAAGCTTCCAAGAGCTACCTGAGCAGTGAGTTTGTCTCATCCCCAGTGGTTCTTGTCAGGGATTTAAATTCCTTGTCTGGAAAAAGTACTACCATGTAAATGCATTGCTGCTTGTTCTAGATATTTCAGCTCTTTGATAAATCACCTTGGAAATCCAATCTCAGGCATATTCCCCTGACTCTTGTTCAGTATACTATAACTAAGTTTTATGATGCTTTCACTGTATAGTCTTTCTTTATCAGTCTCAGCAGCTGGGATCCCAATTTAACCTTAAATATCCTGGAAAGGAATGAGAAACAGTCCCTGAGGGGGATACCTGTTACCTTACATGGATGAGGCCTTCTAGGAAACAATGGACTAATTTTTCAATCTCTGAGGATGCCAGAAGATCTAAAGAGCCAAACTCTTTAGGGCTATCAACTCAAATGCCCCACCCTATGGTTCAGGGTTCCAGGTTTCCTATCCAGAGTGCTGAACTTAGCATAACAGACATACATTAAATGATGGGCATTAAAATGTCTCTGGAGCTCTCTATCAAATCTTCACTTTTTCTTGTGCAGCTGTCTCTGCTCTTCTATTTAGAAGATAGAAGGCTCTTTGTAAGCTACCAAAGAGGCCCCCTGGTTGTCACACTTAGCTTTAAACAACTCTCAGTTTCTCATTCTCCCTCTGCAGATGGCAATACAACTTAGTACTAACAAGGCAATGCTGTGATCATCATAGACATTGTCCTACCCCCTTATCTCAAATGTCTGAATCATCACAGCTCAGCAAGGGCATTTCCTTGCACTGGTATGTTTTACCAGGTTACCACTGGTAGAATAGATAGCAATTGGACCACCTAATTGTGCCAGGGATGGTCTTCCCAGGATGGTATCTTCTTTTCCTGCTAAGTGCTTTGTGAGCTAGTCCCTCATCCTACCACTTGTTTTCCTGGACCACACTCATAACCACTGTGTTAGTTTAGGTCCACTGAGAAGCATATACCAATATTCGAGACTACTCCACATGCAAGAGATTTATTGGGAAAGAAATCAGGAGAAGGTAGAGGGAGCCTTCAGACCACGACTCCTGTGGAAGAAGGTAGGGAAGTAAATAGGACAGGTAGGAGGAGTCATGGATAGCAGCACAATTCCAAGAAAGGTAGAGCCAAGCCAGTGGGGAGTTCTGCATTCACAAGCACATAGGAGCAGTCTGGCATCTTGAAAGAATGGATTTGCTGTAGTGCACTCACCATGCTCAGTCACTGGCTAAGAGCAAGAAACGAGAAGTGTGGCCTTAGCACAAATGCAGCGCTGATCTGTTGAGGCAGTACATGAAGCCATCAGCCCATTATGCAAATTGCAGCTGGGGATCCGAGCAATAAACATTCATGACTGCTACACCTGTAATTTTACTCTACAACAATCTATAAAAAAATTTATGATTCCTAGTTGAAAAAAATAGGTAACCAAGTCTATTGAATCCTCATTTTAAGACAGGACTCTCGGTCATTATACCTTAAAGCATAACCTTACAACTCTCCATAAGAACAAAATCTCTGTATTTTACAGCAAGAATTTTTCTCTCCTCTGAACACATTTTATCATGATTATGTTTTGAATTATGGAAGTTAAACACAGCTTAACTATAAGATATGGATATGTATTGTACATGCTAGGATCAGGATATATTATAAGAAAACAGAAACTCTAAAATAAAAAGGTAATTTGCTATATTGATTTTGTGATAATAGTAGAAGTCTGCAGCATTGACTGAGGGCTTTCTTTATGCTCATCCTCCACCAAACCCAGAACAGGGTTCATCAGTGACGACTGATGTACTGCTGCAAAACTGAATGGAGTTGAAATTTGTATAATATTTGAATTTTGAATGGATGTGTTACTAAATTTTCTTATATTCCCAATTCCTTTCCATCTCAGTAGCAGCTTATACCATAGTTAAAATGGCATATGAAGCACTATTAATAACAGCTGTTGTTTTTCCTATTAATGCTTTTTTATTTGGCTTCTGTTTCTAGATTTGACAACCTCCATTACTGCTCAGGTTTTTGGGAATTTGAATATAAAAGGACTCTGGTGGATAATTAGCATACTACACTACTCTGGGAAGAAGTTATATTTTTGATAAACACCTCTAAGTACAGGTTGTATGTTTAGTGCTTGTTTTCTGCTAAACATAAAATTAATGCATGTCATAGGAAGCATAGCTATTACGAATTTTTATTTTGTTAGTTATCTTCTTTCAAATAGAACAGTCAGTCTTTTGTAAACTTAGATGCTCACTTACTCATAATTTAAAAGGCTGTTTTATTTAAGATCAAATTATCAAAAATATAAAGAGGAACTACATCTTTTTGGTTGACCCGTGGCGCTATTGCACATGCAGAAAACACTGTCGGTGCCCACCTGAGCTTTTTGCCCATCCCACCGCAGCTGTGAGTGTCGTCTGTTAATAGCTTATAGCTGTTTCCTCCTCTGGGCACTTGTGCTCAACCAAGGAGAGCAGAATCACCCAGAGTTATGTACTGCCATCCCACCTTCCACTCCTATGGGAAATCCACACACGATGACTGACCCACACACAGAGGACAATCTCTGTGATGCAAAATTCATGCTCCAGCACTCCCTCAATAAATCACTGGCCTATCTCAGAATGCATCTGGGGAACCTGACCGAACACAGCACATAATTTTATAATTTTAATAGTCCCATGAGCTTTACCTATGGACCATACTTTTTCTCAAATTACGTGATAAACTTACCAGCAACAGTCTTAGAACAAAATCAACTTGTAGAAAAATGAATGGAAAAAAATGCAAATCATAGCAGGTAAATTCACCTGCAGGCTTATATACACATAACACATCACATTGTGTGTGTGTGTGTGTGTGTGTGTGTGTGTAGTGTTATGTATATGACTATATAGCCAAAATATTATTTTTATATGTAATCAATATAAAATATTATTAACGAGAGATGTCATAGTTATTTCTCATACTAAGTCTTTGAAAAGTGTATTTTATACTTATAGCAGATCTCAATTCAGATTAGCCTCATTTCATGCACTCTGTAACCACATGTGGCTAGTGGCTACCATATTGGACAGCACAATAGATTATCATATAGGAAGATATCATGATGACCTTAGAGAGACACTTCTTAAATAAGACTCCAAAACAACTAATCATAACAGAAACACACATACATTACATTTAAATTATTACTTTTTGTTCATCACAATTAACCATAAGAAAGTGAAAAGATAAGCATGGACTAAGGGAAGGTATTTGAAATGCTTATAAACAATCAAGTGTTCCACAGATTATAGAAAGAATCAATAAGAAAAACAAAAGAAAAAAAGGATAAGAGATTTTATAAGACTGTATTAGTCTGCTAGGGTTGCCATAACAAAATACCACAGATTGTGCAGACTAAACAGCAGAAATGTATTTTCTCACCATTGTTGAGGCTGGTAAGTCTAAGATCAAGGTGCAGGCCAATTCTATTCCTGGTAGTTCTCCCTTCCTGCCTGGCAGAATGTTGCCTTTTTGATGTGTCTTCACATGGTAGAGAAAGAGAGAGAGCCAGTTCACTCTTTTTTTGGAATGAGACTTTTAGATGTTTGGGAAACTGGTCTGAGACACAACATAATAACATGAAGGGGGAGGAAGAATTCAAGACAGAATGTGAAGCAGCTACAGGAATTTCCTTGTTTTTAATTTTTAATGCCCTTCTGGTTTAGCTGCCTTGCCATTCCCAAAATAAAATATGTCTAGCATACCCTTCCAGAAGTTAATAGCTGCATCACTAAATTCCTGATTTTTGCATTACTTTCCTATCCTAAAAAAAAATGGTTGACTTGAAACAAATTTCCTATGCAGTTGCCCTTACTCTCCCAATACCAACTAAGAGTAAGAAGTGGGACAATAGGAACGTATTCCCAACACTAGAACAAAAGCTGGACACACTAGATACGGAACAATTGTTTAAGATAATTTAATTTCCTGATGTTGAAATTATTTTTAATAAGAATAAGAACCTTCCATCAACCTCCATTCCCTCTAAGTGAAATGCAAAATTGTTCCCAAAAAGGAAAACGAAAATTATCAATATTGGAAGAGACTGGACTTGAAGTACACTGAAATTCCATGAGCTGACTTCACAGATGAGGTGCCAGTGCCCAAAGTAGACATGCAGGCTGCGCAGAGTCCCTTAGTTATTAAAGTAAGGGCCAGGGCTAGAGACAAATTCAGGCTTTTTAACTCCTCAACAATGGGTTTTCCATGTTGCCTCATGAGATCTCTTTTTGTAAGTTACCTGACCTACTGAATAAAGAATGCCATTTATTGCTTTTAATCATTTCTGAATTTTAATAATACTTCAATCACCTTGGCAATCTCTAACTTGCAGTTGAAATGCTATGTAAATCTTTCACTTGCTGCAAACACTGTGAGAAAGCAATTTATTTAAGACAGTTCTGATCTTCACCCTAAAATGCAAACCTTATCCCAGGTTATTAATGTTGAGGGTGAAAAATATAACTCAATTCCACTTCTCATGTGTTCAGTTTTCTGAGGTGACCCAGGAAAGTTAGAAACTGTTAAACTCTGGAGAAAATGTCAGAAGAGGAACTCATACCAAGATCATTTGTCTTCCAAACACAAACATCACTCTATTACTCTCTTAAAAGATTTACTGTTTCATACAACATTTTAGCTGCAGTAAGAAAAGGCATCTGAAGCCCATTAGTAATTCTCTAACTTCTGAATGTGTAGTTTATTCCAAATGTAAAATATATCACTGTGGGAAAGCATTTGTTTTAATGAGAAAAGTCCCCAAGAAGAGAAATATTTTTTAGCAGTACACTGATCATTCAGAATTCCCAGAGTCAATGTACTATAAATAACTTTGACACCTTATGTACAATTCTGAAATTTCTTAGAACCATAAGATGAAAACCTGTTGAGAGTGAACGTTATAGCCTTTATATTTCGCTCCCTACATTCTCTGTTCAATCTCAACTTGATCTTAATGCCACTTACTAAAACTAACTGTAATGATGAAGAAAAAGATAGTTTTTCATTTTTCTTATTTTTATTAACAATAGTTGATTAGGGTCAAGATGAAGAGGCTCAAATGCAAGATACCACTCTATTAGAAGAGAGGAAATGTGAGTCTCCCATCTTAGAAAGCTGGATCCTGAAACATCTTAGAAGTCATCTGTACAATTCTCCTCATTTTAGACATAAGGACACTAATCTGATTTTCAAAGATTCGGACTGACTTTCCTCCCCAAGATGACAAAAATCATTGAAAGAGCATTTAACAATCAAAACAACAGCCAACTGTTGCCATCCCTGCTTTCTCTCTCTTGTGTAATTTTAAAACTTATGAATTTTTATTTCCTCCCACCTTCTTTAATAAATTGGATCTATCTCCACTCATAAAAGAGCTCAGCAAAGATGACAGGAAGTGCTTAGTGTTGTTTCATAAAATTATGATAATCAGATACATTTCCTAATAATCTATAGTCAATGCAGAGCTCCAGTGTTTGCTTTTAAAATTAACTGTGTACAGTTTTGACACATAAGGAAGTGCTGGCTGTGTTATTGTGGATATTTCAAAGTGGGTTAGAAGAAGAAATCAACTCATGAAATAAAATGCTTTTGAATTTTTCCAAAGAGACAGTGCACAGGAGAGCTGCACTAAACGAGACCACTGTTATTTCTCTCTTGTGATGTATAAGCAGAAAATGATGATTATGAATGAAAAACAGCCAGGCTTAGTCACTGTTCCTTCTGCCTGAGTTGTCACTAATGGCTCCTTTTCTTATTGGAGCCCAGGCAAACTGAAACCTTCACAGCCTTCAGATACTTGTCTGTCATTTAGTACCTGGCCAAAGAGTTTATTGCATGAGAACCTAGTAACACTGAAGAGCAACCAACCCTATATCCAGCAATTCATTTTCATATTTATACCATATGTGCTTAGTGTTCACATCACACCAATACAGTGGGGAGAATATGATTTTAAATAAAAACAATTTTTCTGCCTTGAAGAAACCCAGCTAAATAGAAATGCAAATACAGATGTAGTATGAGAGGAAAACTCCTGTACTAGAAAAGATACTAATGTTCTATGGCAGCAAGAAGAGAGAGGAAAAAAAAGGATTCTTCCTGAGGGAGTTGGGGAAACCTGCACAGAGAAGATGATGTCTGAGTTTGGTGAATAACAATGAGAAGAACTTTGCCAGGTGAAGAAAGATAGAAATATTTTTTGAGCACAGGGTAATTAACTTCAGTAAATGGTTAAAAATTCAGTTGACTGATGTTTAGAGAGAATGAGTGTGTGGATAGGGAAGGAAATCAAACTAGAAATATAGGTTAAGGCTAGGTTGGGAAGAATTGTATATACCCTCTTCAGTTCAGGGCAGCATTGTAATTTTTTATCAATTAGGATGCTTTTGGCTGATTCAAAATGGCATAACTAAATATTTATCTCACATAATAAGAAAATGAAGGAAGGCTCCTTTCGAGATTGTTTATTTCAAGGCTCATCAGTACCATTAAAGACCCATGTTTTTTCATTCTTTCAGTTTGGCTACTCTCAACACATTGACTTTGGCCTTGAAACTAGTGCCCCCATGGTTGCAAGATGGCTGTATCAGCTCCAAACATTACATCCTCACACAACATAGCCCAAAGGCAACAGAAGAGAATGTCTCTTCCTTTCATCTCTTCGTAAAGAGAGAGAAAAATTTTTCCAGAACCTCTCAATAGATATTCTTCCAAGTCTAACGGCTAAGTATTGTATTATTTGATTATTATTCCTAAGTCAATTAAGAGCCAATAGGAATGGGATTTCCAGTCAAGATAGCAGAGCAGGTAAACACTGTACGTAGCTCCTCTCAGGACTACATTGATTACAACCAAACCACAAAACAACCATTTTTGAGAATCACCTATAGTCTAGCTGAACCAAAGCCATACATCTACAGACATACAGAAGAAGCCACCTCGAGACTTGTAGGAGGGACAGACTCACAGAATGGGATGATCCCACATGCATGAGTGACCATTAAAAATCGGGAGGGATACCTTGACTATGGCGGCTCCCCCCCTGAGGAGTGAGGGGTCCCAGCCCTTCCCCAGCTCAGGGTTTCAGTGCCAGGGAAAGAAGTGCCCATAACTTCTGGCTGTGAAAGCCAGCAGAGATTGTAGCTGAGTGAGATGGAGGGCAGCTGCACTCCAGGCAGTCCTCTTGAAGGGTTCATACATGGACTTACTCACTGAGGGACTCACTCACTCTGAGTTCCAGCACTGGGGCAGCAGCTCGAAAGGTGCCAGCGACATATAGGAAGGAACTAAATTTTCTAGCGAGAGATGGAAGGGCAGCTTTCTCCCAGACTGGGGGGAGGGTGGGGTGCCTGGCAGAAGCCATTGTTTCTTTGTTGAGCTCTCCCCTCCCTGTGTGAAGACACAGGCAAATGACATATCTAAGTCTCCATCCAACTGGCTACCATGTTTCATCTGCCTCATCCTAGTGATTCCCTGAGACCATGCCCCACCCAACTTTGGGGTGTACCTTAGATGCTTCCAGTGACTTTTTCATATAAATGGTCTGCCTTGGCTCAAGCTATGGACTTTCCTAAATCTCTCAAAGGTTCATGGACCCCAAACAAGCAGTATCTGGCTTCTGCTTGTCCTGTACCTCTGGCTGAGCATCGCTAAGCTCAGCACTAGTGACAGCTGGCTTTGGCTTGTGGCTTGTCCTCTCAGGTAACCACTGAGCACAGTGCAGGTGGCAGCCATCTATGGATTTCTTTGTGGCTCATGCCAGGTGGCCCTGGGCAGGGCACAGACTGCTAAAGAACTTGACCTGCAGTGGATCCCCTCCCAGGAGGCCCCGGAGATGGCTGACACAGTGTCCAGCTTCAGACTGCGTTGGAGCTTTACCTGGCCACCTCCAAGGATGACACACCCAAAGACAGACTGGGCAGGCAAACACTGCTCTGTAGGGTCAGCCCCTGCACAACAGCTCTTCCACTATAGTCAAGGCCTGTCCTAACAACCAATAAACATGAGGTCAATCCCTTCCATTGCCATGCAAATGGCAACCAGAAATCAACTACAATAGGAGGGAACTCAAAACCCACACAAGGAACACACCTGGAATACCCGTCTGGTGACCAGGGAGACTACACCACTGGGTCCCACAGGCTACCTACTACATTAGGCCACACTAATAAGACTAGGAGGCACAACAGCCCTACATTGAAACAAACACAGGGAGGCAGCCAAAAAATGGGGAGACAAAGAAACATTTCCCAAATAAAAGAACAGAACAAAGCTCCAGAAAAAGAACTAAATAAAATGGAGACAAACAATCTACCAGATGCAGAGTTCAAAATACTTGTTATAAGAATGCTCAGTGATCTCAGGAAAAACTTCAACAAAGAGATAGGAAACATAAAAAGGGAGATAGAAAACATAAAATAGAACCAGTCAGAAATAAAGAATACAAATACTGAAATGAATAATACATTAAAGAGAATCGACAGTAGATTAGATGAAGCAGAGGATCAAATCAGTGATTTATAAGATAAGGTAGTAGAAAACATCCAAACAAAACAGCAAAAAGAAAAAAGAATAAAAAAAAATGAGGACAGTTTAAAAGGCCTCTGGGACAATATCAGAGTCTGCCCACATTTGTATCATAGGAGTACAAGAAGGAGAAGTAAGAAAGCAAGGGATTGAGAACCTATTTGAAGAAATAATGACTGAAAACTTTCCTAACCTGGCAAAAGAAATGAACATACAAGCCCAGGAAGCACAGAGAGTCCAAATAAGATAAACCCAAGGAGGCCAACACCAAGACACATCATAATTAAAATACCAAAGGTTAAAGACAAAGAAAGATAGAATCTTAAAAGCAGCAAGAGAAAAGCAGTTAATTACCTACAAGAGAGTTCCCATAAAACTGTCAGCTGATTTCTCAACAGAAACTTTTCAGGCCAGAATGGACTAGCAGAAAATATTCACAGTGATGAAAAGCAAGGATCTACAACCAAGATTACACTACCCAGCAAAGCTATCATTTAGAATCGAAGGACAGATAAAGAGCTTCCCAGACAAGAAAAAGCTAAAGGAGTTCATCATCACCAAACCAGTATTATAAGAAATCTCAGAGGGACTGCATCTGTATAGATATAGATGTAGATATAGATAGATATAATATATATATATATATATATATATATATTAGATAATAATATAAGAAAATGGCAATAACTACATATCTATCACAATTACTCTAAAAGTAAATGGATTAAATGCTCCATTCAAAAGATGGGGGGCCTGAATAAGAAAACAAAACCCTTACATATGCTACTATAAGAGACTCACTTCCGATCAAAAGATACACACAGACTAAAAGTAAAGGGATGCAAAAAAGATATTTCATGAAAATGGAAACACACATACACAAAAAGCTGTGGTGGCAATACTTATACCAGACAAAATAGACTTTAAAACAAAGGCTATTACAAGTGACAAAGAAGGACCCAGTAATCCCACTTCTGGGTGTTTATCCAAAGATACCCAAAACACTACTTTGAGGGGATGTGTGCATCCATATGTTCATTGCAGCATTGTTTACAGTGCCAAGATGTGGAGGCAGCCTGGGTGCCCATCAATGAATGAATGGATACAGAATAATGGTACATATATACAATGGAATATTGCTCGGTCATGGAAGGGAATGGGTTCTTGGCATCTGCAGTGGCATGAATGGACCTAAAAGATATTGTGCTGAGTGCAGTATGTCAGGCAGTGAAATACAGATGCAATGTGATTTCGCTTATATGTGAAATCTAAAGAACAAAATAAACAAACAAACAAAACAGAAACAAACTCATAAATACAGAGAACATTTAGACAGTTGTCAGATGGGATAGGGGTTGGGAATGGGTGGAAAAGGGGAAGGGATTAAGTAGAAATTTGTTTTTACAAAGTAGTCTTGAGGATGTAGATTATAGCATAAGGGATATAGTCAATAATATTGTAATAACTATGTATAATGTCAGATGAATACTAGATTTATTGGGGTGATATGTGGGAGGGGGTTGGAGAACAGGGTAAAAAATGTGAAGGTATTAAGTACAAAGTGGTAGTTACAAATAGTCATGGGTATGTAAAGTAATGCGTAGGAAATATAGTCAATAATATGGTGATAAGTATGTATAGTGCCTGGTGGGTACCAGATTAGTTGGGGAATCACTTCATGAATCATATAAATGTCTAACCACTATGCTGTACACCTGAAATTAATATAATACTGAATGTCAACTGTAATTTTAAAAGGTTTTAAAGAGAGGAAAATGTGAAGGGAAATAAGAGGTTCAAATTTTGAGGTATAAAACAAATAAGTTATGGGGATGTAATGTACAGCACAGGGAATATAGTCAATAATATTGTGATAGTGTGGTACAGTGTCAGGTGGCTGCTGGACTTATGGTGATCACTTCTTTAGGTATATAACTGTTGAATAACTATAGTGTACATCTAAAACTAATATAATATTGTATGTTAGTTATATTTTAATAAAAATCTTGAAAGAAAAAAACAAAAACCAAGAGGAATGGAATTAACATGATTAACTTAATCTAATAAAGATTCATCCAGTGTACATTGAAGTATAGATTAAGAAGATTCAGCCCTCTTTGAGTTTATTTATTTTCCTTTCAGGAGTAGTTTTCTATTTTTTCTACTTCTGGCCTTGGCCATTTCAGAAATGTTAAACCAAGTTTCACTTGGTTATTAATTTTCTAATTCTAATAAATATGTATAAAATGTAATACAATTATACACTATACACTTTAGAATATTTTTATAATATCTTGTTTCATTTTCCATTTGTCTTTTCTTACAGTTTTGTTGGGGGTAAAATTAAGATAGAATAAACTGCACATATTTTAGTTTTACAATTTGATACATTTTTGTTTATGTATATACCTATGAAGTTATTCTACTTTTTTCAAAGTTTTGTGGTTTTAGATTTTACATTTTTGGTCTATGATACATTTCAAGTTATTTTTTTAGGTATAGAACAAAATGTGAATTGAGGATCTTTTTTTTTTTTATCCAATACTTTTGTTGCAAAACCATCCTTTCCTCCATTTACTTACCTTTGTATCTTTTTCATTTTTCTTGTGCAAGCTGAAGAGCAAGTTTTCAATTTTTCTTCTTTCTTTTAAGTAGTTAAGTTTTAAAGGCCATGACTATACCTCTGAATATAGTTTTGGCAGCATCTTATAAGTGGTCTTGTTATTTTCATTACTTTCTATACATACTGTAATAATAATTTTGATTTTCCTATTTGTCCTTACAGTTATTTAATGACTTAAGAGAAGTTTTTCCTTAATTTTAATTTTCAGTTTGTTGTTGTCATTAACTTTTGGTAGTCAAAGAATATAATCTGTGTGGGCTCTATTTTTTCGTATTGTTGGGGTTTTCTTTGAAGACAATATCCAGCCTATCTGTCTCTCTCTTGCCCCATCCTATCTTCTTTATCACATTGTCCTCTTCAATTTCTTTCACAAATTGATCAATTTCTGAAATTATCATTCTTTATATGTATGTCTTCAATCTCACTGCATTGTAAGAGGGCCTTGTTCTTGTTCACCACTATATTCTAATGGTTAGAAGAGTGACCACAATAAATATTTATAGGTGAAATAAATAAATAACAATATTGCTTTCGTTCTATAGTCAATTCAAAGTAATACAAATTTTTTCTTTATTGAGTAATTATTGTCTTTAAACTATGTGCGTAATTTGTGAGACACATAAGTCATCAGAGGGAAGAAGGTAGGGAAGACAAAAGAAAAATACAGGAGAATTTCTCACCCAAGGACCAATCTATCAGTCAAAAGTACAACTGATTTGCTTTATTTTGAAGCTTTAATTCTTTCTGCTAGTCGCAATATCAACAAGAAACCTAAAGCTTTGACTTTCCAGCTGAAGAAAAGAATGTTTAATAACCTCAATTCTTCACTACAGAGATTAATTCATACCTATTACACCATATACTTAGGCACTAGAAGGAGCAAAAGTATCATGAAATTATATACTCCTTATTCATGTTCAGCATCCGATGCCACACTAGCTGTTGGAATCTCTTGCTATGACAGGCTCCTTCGATTAACTTGATTTTAGTTTGTCACACAGAGCCAATTCTAACATAAACTTTATACCTCCCACCAAAGCTGAGCTCATCACCAAATACAATAATTATGTGGAGAAAAATCTTAATTTATTGAGTTAACATGCCATAATTATGGAGAAGAAGGCACTAGTAGCCCAAATATTAAGGAACTATTATACTTTTAAATATCCTTCCACTTTCTCCCTACAAGTTCAAAAATCAGTTAATCAGCCTGGGGTTGTCATAAATTTTCTAGGAAAATAAATGGCTATCTTTCCAGTAGTAAGATTAAAAAGAAGAAAAAGAACAGATAACTTCTGCAAATGTAGGAAGCGTCATGCACTATTCTCAGTACTACACGTGAAATAATCCAGCTAGCCCTCACAAGAGCTCTCTGGAACCATTCCCACTTGATACAAAGGAAACTGCGAAGCAGAGATGCCAAATGATTGGTCAAATGTCAGAGTAAATAACAGAGACAAGGCTCAAACTCAACAGCCCAGCTCCAGAATCCCTGCCCTTAACCACCGCACATACTGTCTTTTAGCTCTTCAGCTGAGTTATTGTAGCTGAAGTCACAGTGAAAGCAAGCTTTGAAAAGAGAAACATATTTAAAGTAAACTCATTTTCTATTCCTCTTATTTTGAAACAAAAGCAAAAAGGAATGGTGAAAGAGGGCTTCTTTCTATCTTATTCTTTGTACCATTTTCACCAAGGTGCTTGCTAGTGACCTTAGGCTTGTATTGAATAAACATTTCTTTCAAAACCCCTTCAACATACAAGTTTCACTTAATTATGTAAGGTAAGAAAAGATGTTAAGTAGACATTATAAACCCTATTTTATAGATAAGTAATGTACCTATATAAACATGTAGACAGAGACATAGGGAACTTAAGATCTCAAATCCACAATCTATTTTTAACCAGGCATCCCTCCATAAAATATCCCTAGTGATGTAGATGCACAAAAAACAAGATAAGGGAGAGAAAACTTTACTTATTAGCTGGGGGTTGATTCCCTAATATGCCAGCTAGACCACAAGGGAAAATACTTCAACATACCTAGAAGTAGAACCACTGCTGGAAATTGAATCAGGCTAAACAGCCCCCTTCATCTTTTTCCCCTAAAGTCACACCTAAATCTTAGATCTTCTCATTTGATGGCAAGGCATATTAGATTGCCTTCTTATGCTACTTTCGCTCTATGTATCCACTGTGACAAATGCAATGGGAAGTACTAGCTTTCAAAATTTGCATCTTTTTATATTATACCAGAAGCTTCCAAAATGTGCCAAGACAAAATAATTCTATTAAATGTATCCCAAGGTTATTCCATGAAGTTGGAAATTCACCTCATACTCTACTTCCCTGCTAGAAAAAGGCTTGGCTAAGCTTCCCAAAGAGCTTAACAGACAGAGCAATATAATGTGAACCACATGAAAGAATGGCCCAAATAACATGATGTCCATAAAACAAAGTACACCAAACTCCATTCCTCACTGTGAAATTTAACCATGGCCATCTTTACTCAGACAGAAAATAAGATCCAATTGTGGATTTTTTTTTGTCTATAATTTCCAGGGTATCCAGTAGAATCACCTTTAATTTTCTCCAATAAACTCCAGAAAATTATGTATCTCAATAACAACAAATCAGTATCATTTTCACACGATGATTTATGCAAGCTCTATACACATCGCACCAACTTATCCTATTAGGTTTTATTATCCATATTTTACAAATAAATTGAGAAGCAAAGAGTTCAAGTTACTTGTAAAGTCACACAGCTAATTTCATCTCACCCCAAAAATCTTCATTATTTCCCTTTTATAATACTGGCTTATTTGAGCAAGATAATAATTCCCTTCATTTACACAACATTATTTCTCCCTTATTCTTCCATATTGAATCAAAAATTGAAAGCATATTCCCATCCAGAGCTTTTGTAAATGAAAGGAGGCTAGCCCCCTCATCTTTGTGGCATCGATTAAAAACACTCTAGGAAACAGAAAACTAGACTTAGCTGTTTTCATAGCAAACATAAAAATTATAATATTCTAAATTATGGAGTTTATTTAAATTGGCTCTGTCTAATCTGTGATGATTGTGAGTATTTCCCCAACCAGTATTCTAATGTTTCCCAGTTTATCAATTTGAAAACTACTTTAATATTAGGGAGTTAATTCATTTTTTAAAAAAGTCAGTTTAATTTAGTGAAGAAACTCATCACAAGTTTCCATTTGCTCCTGACTCAATTTATGACTCATTTTTGGTGTTATATAGAGCTTTTAAATAAAATATCTCTCCCCGCATATTTTCTAGGGCTAAAAGTATTTCTCTCAGTGACACCTAATCATTGAATAGTTGACTTCCAGCTTTGATAGATCATCAGTCTTCCAACTTAAGAGTCTTCCAATTCGATTTATCTTCAGTTTCAAATTCTAATGGCTTCATGTGTGTGGTTTTCTCCTTTCAACAATAGCAATAGTATTACTGTTAGTTTTACATACCCTTTCATGACATTAAAATGTCTGAGTCAAGCGCGGTGGTCAGGCATCTGCACAGACCATGAAGTGTTAACTATATTTTATATATATATATATCCCCGACTTACGAACATTCGAGTTGTGAACTTTCACAGATACGAACGGACCTCGCATTAGGAACATTTGTAGATGCGAACAAATCACGGAAGTAGCTCATGTGTCTGCCGGACATTGTCCCAGTTGTGCTGCTATGTGCTTACTGTACAGTGCGATAGTGTACAGTAGTACAGTGCTCAATCTGAGCCCAGGATGTCTGGAAGCAAGAGGAAAGTCAGTGGTGATGTGGAGGGGACTGCTAGGAGGCGCAAAGACTCACTTTGTCTTTACGAATGAGTCAGACTTACGAACATTCTCCCGAAAAGGAACTCGTTCATAAATCGAGGAACATTTTATATATATATATATATATATATATATATATATATATATATATATATATATATATATATATATAGAGAGAGAGAGAGAGAGAGAGAGAGAGAGANATATATATATATATATATATATATATATATATATATATATATATAGAGAGAGAGAGAGAGAGAGAGAGAGAGAGAGAGAGAGAGAGAGAGAGAATACAGCATAGGGAATAGAGTCCATGGAATTGTAATAGCTATATAGGATGTCAGAGGGGTAGTGGATTGGGGGAGGGGGTTATCACTTTGTGAGGGGTGTAAATGGCTAACTATTGCATTGTTTTGTACACCTGAAACTAATAATAATAATGAAAAAATGTCTAAATCAAGCTAAGCTTCTGCATTTATTCTCTAGTCACAGACAAAATATTCTTAAATATGAAGACAACTCAAATAAGATATCTTTGCTCTCTACATAACTACCAACTTCTGTCTAGGTAATATGCAGATTTACCCTTTATGGCCTCTAATGAGTCTTGAAAAAATAAAGTATTGGTATAGAGGAAGCACTTTCTGCCTTTAAAAAGTATCATCTAGCCTGCAAATTGCTTAATTGTAATGTTCCCTTAGAAACTGAAACAGAATTGGGGAGTTTCCAAAATCACACTTAGGATGAGAGGAACAAATCTAGTCTTTTAAATGAAGATTTTGGACATGGATTTCCTTAATTGAATGTTTATATCCAAAACATATTAAGAAGGGACTGAAATTTGATGACACAAGAGAACACTCTCTAAGAAGAAACTACTAATTAGAAATCTCCCTACTAGTAAAAGTAGAGTTTAATTAATTTTGACTCCCGCTCAATTTATCATGGTCCAGGATGGAACTGCTTTTCTCAAGTCAGTTCATAGAGTCCCCTTTAGCTCGAATTTGATTAAATCAGTTTTTTAAAATATATTCAAAAGGTGATTCTATATGCATAATGTCAATTTTAATTCATTCTAAAGTTCTTCTAATTCACTCCAAATTTAGCAACAAAAATAGAGCAATTCTAACCAATTTGTGAAGGTTTATTTAAAATATAGTATAACTTAATTTATATAGTACCTAAGAATATGAAATTTTAATGAAGGGTTATGAAATATGAAGTAATAATAAAGGGTTAAAACTATCATTAGATTTATGTAAGTCCAGTATAATGAATACTTTCAACTGAACCAATACAATTTATTAGCTCTGAAAAGGTTCTCCCAGTAATTATGAAAGAGGAAATTAAGCTCTACAGCTTTAGAGTGGGAGGAATATATTGTTCTTGGAAATTGTCCATCTCCTCCCTGCTATTCAATTAATTACCTACCTTCTTTCACTTTTCTTCTTCTTTTATAATATTCATATCTTTTCCTCACATAAACTATCTTCTTTCCTCCTTAGTTCTTGATCTACCCATAATCTGCATGTTTGGAGAATGTAGACTTAAGTTTGATTAATGATTTCAGGTGAAGATTTTTTTTTGTTATGCTACTTAGAGACACATGCTGGAGTGTTATATTTAAAGACAGATGGCAAAAATCATATGAACACTCCATGTGGCTAGTTCTCTATCCACCAATTTTCAGCTAAGGAGGCTAGCTCAAGCATCTGCAATAATTGGTAGAAGAGAAAATAAAAATGGAGAAGACTAGAAATTTTCACGCATTAAAAATGTGGCTTCATTTATTCTGACACAAAAATGTACTGAATTTTAAATTTCTTCAGATGGTTGTGGTGTAAAGCACTCCTACAGAGAAGCAACTATTTTCTAAATATACATAGCTTATTTCTTCAAAGTAGAAATTTTAACTGGGAGCCATCAACATATACAGCCATTTTAATCTTTTATAGTGCCAGTAAATAGAACTAACTATCATACAAAATTGCTTCATAGCTTGAGTCCAAAAGTGATAGGTTCAAACTAATAATATCACCCAAAGACCCTACCTTGTAACCATTCTCAACTTCAATTTAAAAATTTGTTATGCTGTTCTGCTCCTCAAAACCTGTGTTTTTCAAGAATCCCATCCAAGAAAACAAACTTCCCATTGTTTCTGAGACTCACCAAGATTCACTTCATCCTCAGGAATCCTGTTCTTCTTGTAAAGTCCTAACTATAAGCAAGGCCTCTCCAATGAAGCCCGAGCTCCAGTTCCAAGACTCTTTCCAGAGGCAGGTAGGTACCAAGAATCACTTAGTCCAACCATAATTCCGGTGAGCCTGACTCCTCCATCTCAGAGTGAAAGTAGACATATAAGCTCAACCACACAAATGTAAGGACACCTGATTGTAATATACCAAGTTTATACACAGACATATAAGCATACATTTACACAGACATGCATACACACACACACACACATATGCACACATATACTTATTCTCGCTCACTATTGATGTAAGAAAGTAATACTGTTGAAAAGATGAGATAATACAATGCTGTGACTGGAATATTTGTGTGCCCTCAAAATTCATATGATGAGACCTAATGTGATGTTTGGAGGTGGGGCCTTTGGGAGGCTATTAGGTCATGAGGGTGGAGTCCTCATAAATGGGATTAATACCCTTATAAAAGAAGCCCAGAAAGATCCCTCAACCCTTTCACCATGTGAGGACAAAGTGAGAAGATGGTCCCATGCACCTATGAACAAGAAAGTAGTCTCTCACCACATATTGAATCTACCTATGCCTTGTTATTGGACTTCTCAAACCCTAGGAATTTGTGAAATTAATGCTTGCTGTTTATAAGCCCCTCATTTTATGGTATTTTGTTATAACAGCCTGAACAGACTAAGACACAATGTATGAGAGAGTTAAAATGGTAAAATGAATGCCAAACTTTGGAGAGGTTATGAGCAAGAAAGACAAAAAGTAGAAGAGATAGGGACATGAGGAAAAATAAACAAAAACAAAAACAGGAATAGAGAAGACATGAGTAGGAGGACGATAGATATTTGTGGTCAACAAGCTTACCAGAATAAGTTTATAACCAATATACAATATCACTTTCAGTCCAACTGATACCTTTTTCTTAGTCTTCTGCACTCTTAGTCTAACCCTTTGAACCTGCTCTATGACCTCAGGCAAAACTCCCAATTAAAGTTTACCAAGAAATCTCTTGGAACACATAGAGCATGAGTGCTTGGGGAACATGAGATACACCCAACAGAAAAAAATCTTTCTCTGAACTCAGTTTTGTAACTCTTTTGTCTTCTCTCTTCAAAAGCATCTTCTCTGCAGTTCATTAATTCTACACCTAATATGTCCCAGACTGGATCTACTATCCACCTTTAACATAGGTAGAAGAGTTGTTTATTTTACTGTTTGTTTTTTTGTTTTTGTTTTTAGCTGAGCCATCCTGTCACCTGTTGGCAGCTCAGCAGCACTCAGCTTGGGTTAGGAATCAAATCAGCGACCCTGTTGCTCAGAGCTCGCACTCTTGGGCAAGCTTTTAACCAACTGAGCCACTTGGCCGGCCCAAGGGTTGTTTATTTCAAATCTTTATAAAAACAACTAAAGAAATAATTGGCAATAACTAAACCCATATTGTAGAACAAACTTTTTCAAAAGAAAACTTAAATTTAAACATTGTGGCAAACACATCCTAAGGTGACCCCCAATAAGTCACTTTAAGATGTTTGGTCTGCTCCCCATTTGCATAATCCTTCCACATCACACATTAAGTATAGTTTTATCCTAAAAGTTTTAGAAGGGATTTTCATTAATCCCTCTACCTTGTCTGTGCGCAGGATGTGTGACTTGCTTCTTACCAACAGAATGTAGCAAAGGTAATGGGAGGCTATTCTCTTAACTAGATTACATAATATGACAAAGATGATGGATGTCACTCTCATGATGACTCCAACTTATCCAACTGAATTAATTAACTCTCCAGATAAGATCACAGGCCCAACCAACAACTTTACTTCAACCTGGTTAGACCCTTAACAAAGGACACAACTACCCATGCTCTGAGTCCTAGCACAGGGAAACTGTGAAATAATAAATGTGTTTTGTTTTAATCTGCTAAGTATATGACAATTTATTACATAGCAATAGAAAATTTAAACATATATGTGCATAAATTTATTCCAAATTGTTTTAATTCAACCTCTCTAATTTTAACCTTCTTAATTTTAAAGGTCTCCCTGCATATCATATTAAGCATATTTGTAAACACCCACATCAAACATTAAGAAGAGTTTTACCCTAAAAGTTTTAGAAAGGATTTTCATTATGCTGTCTATTTTGGAACAAATATTTTTCCTTGTTATTTAACTCTATCTTAAGATATAACAATTGAGTCAAGTTGCAGCTAACCGAGTAATATAATGCTTTGTTGACATTTCATTAAGTATTAATTCTTTTGATTTGAAGGGTATTTTTCATATTTTTGAACTAATAAGTCATTTTTTCAGGTTGCAAATATATTTGTAGATCTTCCGAAAGTTTATAACCTTAGGAATTGTTCCTATATTACATAATGGTTAAAATGGCCCAGCACAAAAACAAATCATAAAAAACAAAAGACATAGTTGTGAGATTCACTTCCAATTCTACTTCAGTAAGAGTTTCATGAAACTTTTAACCAAGTTTGACTGAGGAAAAAATTTCCCTGCTGGTTGTCTTCTCATCATCTTTTTTTTTCACGGTCTGATTTGGCATCCCTGGCAGACCCTCTTTTGCATCTGTCTTGATTCTAGTCCCATGCATGCCTACACTGGAATGATAGCACAATTCCACAGGCATTTCACTCTTCCTTCATAGAATGCTCAAAATCATAACTTTAACAGTTTTTATAAATTATACATTTATAGCTCCAGTTGTTCCCAGTACTATTAGTGACTATACAGATCTTTTCAAAAACTAAAGTGATGGAGATCTTGTCTCCTTTGCTTCTCTTAAAAACAACTGCCTCAGTTATCAATTTTTCTAGAAATGACTTCTCAAACTGGACTGCATCTTCCAGGTTTTCTGAATACTGCTTTTCTCTCTTCTGAGAAAAGCCTGCTCTGTGGCTGTAGGAGGGTTGCAGGAGAGAAAAAAGTTTTCCAGGAAAAAACACCTCACTCTCAAGATACCTCCCCACCTCAATGTGAACCCAGTTCAGAAGTTATTAATTCCATAATGCTTTCCTTATTGTGTATCAAACACCATCTTCCCACTGCCTCAGCTAGGAGCTGGCTGTTAACCATTTTTTATCAACTATCTGTGGCCTACATTTCCTCAACCTTTTTTCACAACCATGTCTATGAAATTAGAAAGAAACAGACCGTGCTTAAGGGCAGTTACCTTATGCCAAAAGGAAAGCGGGCTACACAGAACCTTTCAAACAAATCTGAAAGATATGGCAATAGGTAATGACATTTGAAGGTCATGAAAAGAAAGAGCAAAGGCATTTACAGTACAACTTGAAGGAACAAAGCATAACAGAAGATTGCTAGAAAGTACTTGCTACATTTTATAAAAGGATGGTTGGACGTGTTTCTCTGTTAAGAGGTATGCACTTCTCTTGGGCATTATACCAAGTCACATGTGAAGAAAGACCTTGATATCATTCATGGCAGTAAAGGCAAGATGTGGCAAAATATTTGCTCTATCAAATTTTCAAGCAAAGATGTGAACAATGGAGTTATAAAACACCTAACATTTTTTAAATTGTATATCCTCTTGGTAAAGTTTAAATGTTCTACTACATCAAAAAGCTTTGAAATTTTACAAGAATAATTGTCATTTATTACATATTTATAATTAATATTAAAAGGCAGCAGAGTGTAATGACTAATCAGCATAAATTTTGGAGTCAGCTAAATCTGTGTTGGAATTCAGCCCCCTCCATTATCAGTGGAATGTCAATTAAACTCTCTAAGCCTGTTTCTTCATTTGTAAAAATATAAGAAACAATACCTTTTCACAGTGAAGAACAAATTAGATACTATTTATATAGTGCTTACCATAGGGCCTAGCATATAGTAAGTGTTCAATATATGCTACCAAATTATTATTATCTACTTCAAATGTTTTAGCTTGTAAAAGAAATTTTTATATATATTTATGTATCGCCGCATTCCAAAATGCATGTAGCTTTCAAAATATGAAAGGGAAGGGCCAGCTGAGTGGTGTATTGGTTAAGAGTTGGCTTGGGACACCAGCTCTGAGCAGCAGGGCCCCAGTTCGGATCCCACATGAGGGCCAGTGACACTGTGCCTTCTACAGCTAAGAAGGTGAACAACAGCTCAACCTGGAGCTGGGCTGCCATGGATTGCCAGCGACAACACAGGCTGCAGTGGGGCTGGCCAGCAGTTGGCATGCGCTTTGGTGAGTTGCCGTGAGCCACCGTGAGCGGCCACCCAATGGCCGGAGAGTGACTGCCTCGCCCAGGAAGAGCGCAATGATAATACCAACATGGGCCAGTGAGGCAATGTCCTCCACAACTAGACTGAAGAACAAAAGGACAGCAACTTGTCTGTTCCCCTTCCCCCAATTCCCCAATAAAATCTTTAAAAAAAAAAAAAGAAAGAGAAGACTGAGGAAATTATGAAGAAAAGGAAAATACAACCAGAAATAAACTAAAGATACTGGTGAAATTAAAATATATACCAAATCATATATACTTTGTTAGATATAAACCATGGATTTAACACAGAGCTGCCTAGAAACTGGTGTGAAGAAAAGGAAAACACAGTTATATGAATTAAAAAATAAAAATAGAAAACTGTTTAAAAGAAACCCAGATATTCTGAGAAATGTGTGTCACATCTCTAGGTCCTCATAAAAAAAGATACTATGTGAGGTATGAATATAAACAATTTCCTCAAAAACTTTTTTATAGTAAAAGCAATTAGAAACTAGTTTTGATTTTCTTATAATATCCCTTGTATTTGGCTAATGAATAATACAAAAATGCAGTTTAGTGAAAATAACTGTAAAACAGTGCAGTTTGGGTGCACGTCTCTCTGATCAGAAACAATACATCAATAAATAAATAAATCTTAGTAATAACCAACTTTGTGTAGCACTTTAAAATTCACGATTATTGTTAATTCCAAAAGCTAGGTGAAGCAAGTATATTCACCCTCATTTTACAGATATGGAAACTGAATCTCAAACAGGCTCAATAATTTGCCCAGAGTTATGTAAGAGAAAGGTAACAGAGCAGAGATCGACCCCTGACTTGTTTCTTATTCTTATGCACTTTTCACTAATCCCATTCCCTTTTCATGACTGTTACAAAATGGACTGACCACTGGGAAAGCACAGAAGACTCCAGCCACTCTCAGGTATAGAAACCATCTTCAACAACCTTGTTTTGTTATGTAAGAGCCATATTGAAAAGTTCCCATCAAGCAGAGTTGTTTCCATGATACTAATATCCTGGAAGGACTTCTCAGAAGTATTTCTTAACATTCAAGTCATGCTATCCGAAAACATAGCAATAATGTTTTTGTTTTCATGGCACTTTACTTTTCTCAAGGCATTGGCATATGATAGTTTGTAGTTCCCTACAGAAATCTGCTCCTGCAAAGCAAATCAACTTGTTTACACCAAATGAGATGCTAAGCAAGTTTATCTTTTGCAGAGAACTGCAGATCAAGCAAGAGAAAATAAAATGTGATCATAGCACTCTCAAATGAGATCCTTTTGCACAGAATAACCTTAATCGGAGGCCTTTTATAAATAATGGCACAGAAATTACTAATATATGAAAGAATAGTGTATAGTGGTTTACCAATTTGTATTCTGTTATTTTATAGCTCATGAGAGAAGAAATGGGAAAAGCAAGCAATGAATAAAGAATTTAACAAGGAAGAAGAGCTAATAACTTATGTTCAGATCTCCAAAAACAAAAGATCCCAATTACAGTTTGAAAAAGTTATACTGTTATTTTCAAATGCAATTTACAACTAAGTGTAAAATGTGGCTTTAGGAAAAGATATTCATTAAATTCTTAAATTATGTAATATTCTAGTTTCCACTGGATGCAAATATCTGTCAATAATTAAGTTTCTGTGTTTCCTGTAGGCAGCTGATGCAGCGATAAGAAATGGTAGTGTGAAATCCAACAGTTACTAAAATTGAGCAGCTCAGAATGAAAATGGGCTTTTTCAATTTTACCTAATTTTGAATATGGCAATGACCTCAGGATTATGAATATGAAAAACATCTCATTTTGAGTCTAACATTTTGATCCTAGCACCTTATCTATTTCCAAGAAAATAACATCAGGTTGAGAGGATACGTGCAGAGCAAAGATTAGCCAATTTGAACTAATGCTTTCTGGAAATGATGCACAGTGTACAAAAGGGGCTTTCATTATCTGGGTGACATGTGCCTGGTGACGGGAACCTGACTTCGCTGATTACCACAGGCTTCCACCTGGTGGCAAAGCGTGCTTTTGTTCATTATACCCAGGCTGAGATCTTAAGCCAGTGTCTACTGGGAACTGTCTTGAAAATAATCAATCCACCAAAACCATGATCTTTCAGAACTAAAGAAGATTAAAAAAAAATTATTTGTAGTCCATCAAAACACCAAACAACACCCACAAAAAAATTCTTTTAATGTTTTCATTTTCAACTGAGAGAACAGAACTGCTACTGCAATTCTATTTTATAAATTATTCTTTTGCTATTCAGAGAGTAAGTTCAATTTTTTAAAAAGGATATATTGATTCTGTGCTTAGACAACATTTAGCAAACTATATTTTCAACATATAGCAATTACTCATGATAATATACCTTTCAGTACCAGACCTCCCCATGGTCCTATGTTTAATATGGGACATATTGAATATCATTTGTTTCCCCATGTTTATAATCTTCTCCTGCTTTGTTTATTTTGCTTGCTTTGTTCATCTATTAACAAAGTTCTGTAATTAACAGAGTAAATTTAATGAAAATCTAATATTTTTTATCCAAGTGTTTAAGAAGCTGGTTCCAAAGATGAGGGAATGGCTCATAGAAACACAAGTGGTTCATTTTGTACTCAAAAATCATTTTGGTTGCCGAATATTGTATTGACACATGCATTCTTAATCTAAACGCAGGCTCTGCTCCTATCACAACCTAAGAGCAAATGTTTTCTCTTTTTCTATCATTGAAATAAGTGCTAAGGGCTCCTTGTATGGAAGTATCATTATTCCCATGGCCCCTGGGCTGGAATAATGAAGGGCAGGTGGCAACTTAAAATTAGATGACATTTTCTAGACTTTATTTTATTGGCATCAATAGAAAAAAATGGGGGAGGGGGGTAAAGGGAAATATATTTATCCCACTTCTAGGTCCTGAGGTAAGAATGTTAAGAAGAAAACACATCCTCCACTAAAAAGGGTTGAATGAGAGTAAGTGGCATGAAGGGAAGGCCAAGTTTCTACTAGAAAAAGACAAAGGGAATAGGAATGGGCAAAAATAGAATGAGGATAAAGGGAATTTTTCCAATGGCAGAAGGCACAAGAGAAAGGACTTGGGAAGCCTGTGGAAACAGGAAAATTGGGTTAGACAATGGAGGCAAATGAAGAAGAATGTTGGAGCAGTATCAGTGTAAGAGTCCTAGTGATGGACGACGTGGGAAGTTGAGTCTCTAATGTTGACTAATCAGAAGAGAGATGTCAGTCGTGATGGGAATCAGTCCTGAGAAAGTCTGAGGAGATATCAGGCATGTTTATGTTGGATGTTTTGGGATCAAGGGATGAGCCAACACCTTCTCAGAGGACTTTGGTCAGAACTACCAGTCACTGAAAAACCTCTTCTTTCTCAACAGCAAAGCAGTATTGCAGTCTAGGAAGGGACAGGTCCTAACAGAATAGGAGGCCAGGACCTATCTCTTTTTTTTAGTGGTCACTGAAGAACTTACATCATAGGAGTTATGGGAGAACTAAATCATTGCAAAATGATTTATTGTTGTATTAATGTACATACTATTCTCCCTAATACAGCATGCTCAGAAGAATGAGTGTTATTATTCTCTTTTTTTCCCCCCAACAGTAACTAAACTTCAAACTCTGCTTCTGGACTCCACTACCTCAGACAATCTGGGAATTGGAAGTAAAATCTGCTGTGTATGAATGATAATTCCCCCATAAGTTCTATTTGAGGTAGGCTCTTAGAATAAAGAGAGATAAAATCTCATGCTGGGAAAGGAGACCCGTGGAAGAGAAGTTTCCCCAGACAGCATAGAGTCCAGGGGTTTGGGGAGATACCATGAGTGCAGGGGATGTCCCAGATGGCAATCCCTGTGGGACACCCAGGGAGGCTAAGAACTGATCAGCAAAGGTCTTCAACAACCATGACTGTGGTCGATGAACAGGATTTTGGGGGAATGCACTCTGAACTTGCAGACAGCATCAGTGCTTGGTAGGTGGTGAAGGGAAAAATGGAAGGTAACTTTTCCAGAATGAAGGAGCTAGAAGAACAGCAAAGGCTATTTCACATTCCACTTTTTAAATATGTACATAAGTATTCTCCTTTCCCCTTCTAAACTTGGAATCCAAGGAGTGAGAAGACACTAAAATACATGAATGAGATTTAATGTCTTACCTCCTTAGAGAGTAAGGGCAGAGAGATAGATTTTATTTGACTTAGAAAATTGAACCAAAATAACATTTCTTGTGCTACTGTGTGAAGGGGAAATGCTTATCTATTACACATATGAAAGGTCCTTGAAAGTTATTTATGTTGATTATATTCCAATCCTCTTACTCTTCCAACATTATCATCAACCAGGGTGTATTGAAAGCCAACTATGGTTCCAAGAGCAGTACATACATTACATGATGAAATCCTCCAACTTCCCTAAATAGGTAACACTCCCTCCCCATTTTTGATGTGAGAAAATTAGCTCAGATATATTAAGAAACTTGACCGAGGTCCACAAATGGTAGAGTGTTAATTAGGATTTAAGTCTAACTACAAAGTTCATTCTCTTTTATTTTGCTGGACTGCCAGAAAAACAAAACATATATGTGGAAGTATTTTTTTAAATGCATAAAATAGTACACAAATGCAAACATCATTGTTATGCTAAAGGCTCTGGGAATCAGAGAACAGGCAAACTATTCTCAGAACTTTCTCACTTCCAGGAATAACAAGGGTACCTGAGCTTCTGAAGTACATAACTTTGGGAGTAGACTGTAAAGAAATTATGTATCACTCTTAAAATATTATCATGTTATGATCAAATGTGGTTTGATTCAAACAGGCTGTATTCAGAGTAGCTTCAATTCTCTTTTAAAAGTAATCAGATCAGAGCCAGTAATAGAACCAAGGTTATGGAAAATTAAATTTACCAATAAAATCAGTTTTAAACCTACGCTGGGGTGGAGGGGGAATCAGATTAAAAATTGCTCACTTATGATTGGAAAAATGTCCAGGGAAAGGTATGTTGATTGTTGTGGAGGATACATGAAGATCTCTCACAGTTGTTAATCCAACACTGAAACTAGACTTTTGGTGGTGAGCATGCTATAGTGTATACAGATATCAAATGATAATGTTGTACACCTGAAACTTATATAATGGTATAAACCAATGTTACCACAATAAAACAAACTGAAGGAACTATAAGTAAATACATATCTTATCTCTAGGTGGGAATCGTCTCACTAAATATAAATTAAATAAAGGACAAAGGAAAAGAAAACAAAGACGTTTCTGACTTGGGAAAGGCTCATGAAATTGACACAACTTCAGTGAAAGTAAACCTGAGCCACAGTGTTCCACTTAAGTCTGGAAGTAAAAATTTGGTGTTAGTTAAAATCAGGTTTTTAAAATAAGTGAATGTTAGTATGTTTACACTTTATATGTAAATAAATTATATATTATACTTTAATATATACATATATAATATATATACTTTAATATAATAAAGTATATATTATACTTTATATATAAATAAACTCATTTATTATCTAGATGATTGAATGTGCCGGACTGGAGGAGGAGAGAGAGGGAAGGAGGTGGAGTATTAGGGACACATACTGAGCTCCAGATAAGGAGGGAGTCTGAGGAACAAGGTCCCCAGATTGTTCCCAAAAGGATGCCCATGTCGTCAAGACACAGTATTACAGGACCCAACTCTCACAGCAGAGGTTCTAGAACTGATTAACCCCATGATCTCCCATCAAGAAGGTAGGATCAAACACTTGATTGTCAAGCAAGAAATAGTTGATTTACATGAGATCTATAAATACAAGTTAAGATCCCCCAAGCAGAAGGTTGATCCGATCTCAGGAGAACCAGTCCAGCTAGTCAAATGATACCTATTAAGATAGGACTCAAGTTCTAGAGAGGAGGGCATTTAGACTAAATGAGAGGGGAACCTGAGTCGATACTCAGACATGAGACTGAACCCAAAAGTGGGAAGAGGAAAAGAGGCGAAGATGTTTGTTCTCCTGAGCTACTCAGATATCCAGAGTTCTCTCCTTGTGCCCCAGATCCCAAGTCTATAGGCAGAAAATAGCATTGTGCAGAAAAGAAGGGATCATGGTACAGAGATAAGTTGAAATCAAGAGCCCAGTACTCATTACTAGAATGTTAGATTACTCCAGTCTCCAGTAGGCCATGTAGAAGATGGAAGAGGACAGAGAAAGGGGAGCTTTGATGAAGGTTTTAAAGTCATGCACAGGTCCTGTGAAAATTAATTTGCATTCCAGGAAGAACATGAGTCCATAGCCAGAAGCTATCAGGGGTATCAGCTTGGAATAGCTGAAAAAGACAGAGGCTGACAACAAATATGTTATACCAAATGGATGGATACATTTTAAAGCACCTATCTCCCCTTTAGAAATTGCTCATCTTAGATTCTGCATTCATTTCAATGAAACTTCACTGTTTTCTCTAGTGTTTCGAATATAAAAGTGTCTGAAGATATTTAAAAGCAACCACTCACAAGTGCTGTGTTACCAAGCAGATGTGACAGATGGGCTCAGGGTTCACTAAGAAAATGGATAAATGGATGTACCCTTCCATTGTGAAAGCTATGGTCAAAAGCTATGGCTCCTGACCATGGTCAAAGGCTATGGCCCAGGCTCCTGACTTCAATCCAGTTGTCTAGATTTGTCCATTATTGGGGCTGCTCCTCTCTGTCTACCTTGTTCAAAATGGATTAGCATCTTCAGGGCATTATTATGCCCTTTTTACTTTTTTATCACATTAACTTTCTCCCACAAAAGAAAACTGTTGCGACATAAATGTTTGATTAGAAGCTTTCATATATTCCAGTATGAAATGTTCCCTCTCAACCATGCCTCATGAAATATACATCAAATTAGTTCTTTGTGCAGCATGAAACAAATTTCAACTCCTCTTCAAATAAAATAATAACAGAGTTAGACATTTTCTAATTCCTATAACTGGCTTCCAGAGGTACTTATTATAGCTTATGGATATACATGCAAATTCAATTTTTCAATAAATCCAATCTGCAGCCCTGTGAATTCCAAAGCCCAAGGATAATAACTTTCTTTGGCGTTGGCCCCAATTATCTTACCAGGGAACATTTGACTAGGGTATTTTTTAATCATTTTGCCAAACAATCCTTCATAATCCAATTTATTACAAACCAATAACCTTAGCTCCCAATTACACTAAAAGTTTTGGTACAACAGGGTTCAGCCCCCAGATTTTACCTCTTTTTTATCTGCACTTATTCTTAAGCAATCTTTTCCAGTGTCAGAAACTGAAATATCATCTGTGGGAATGTAACTGGGCATTTACATTTCTAGTCCAGATGTTCTCACTTATATGTGGAATCTAAGGAACAGAATAAATGAGCAAACAAAACAGAAATAGACTCAGAGATATTGGAAAAAAAACACAAAAAACCTGTTGTTTGCTAGATAGGAGGGGGGAGAGGATTGGGAGAAGGTAAAGAGATTAGAAAGTGTAAATTAGTAGACACAATATAGTCATGGGGATATGAAATACAGAATGGGGAACATAATCAACAATGTTGTAAAGATTACGTAAGGTGCCAGATGGGCACTAGGCTTATCAGGGGGATCACTTCATAGACTGTGCAGATGCTTGACCAATGATCTATACAAGTGAAGCTGAAGTAGAATAATATTGAATGTCAACTATAAGCATATATATATATATGCATATATATATGCTTATAATATATATATATATATATATAGTCAATATAATATATATATATATATATATATTGTAATGGGTTGTGGAGTACAACATAGGGAAGATAGTCAATGGTTTTGTAATAGCTATATAAGATGTCAGAGGGGTAGTAGTTGGGGAGAGGGAGGTTATCACTTTGAGAGGGGTGTAAATGTCTTAACGATTATGTTGCTTTGTACACCTGAAACTAAAAAATAAAAAAAATTCATATATCCAATCACCTACTCCACACCTCTATTTGAGATACCTCCAACTTAATAGGTCTAAAACTAAACTCCTGATCTTCTCCCCAAACCTCCTCTTTCCTCATTTTTCTCTGATTCAGTAAATGGTAATTTCTTATTCCAGCTCAAGCCAAAATCCTTGGGGTTCTCTTGACCCTTGATGCTTCTCTTTCTCCCCATACACAGTTTATCTCCATACCCTGCCAACTGTTATTTGGACATATTTTCATAAGGTGACCACTTCTCCCCAATTTCACACTAAACCCAAACCTCAACATCTCTTCCTGAGTTGCAATAACCTCTTAAGTCGTCACCTTGCTTCTACTATGTTTCCATTCAATGTGCGCTCCACACTGCAGACAGGGTAAACCTTCTAATGTAAGTTAGATTATGTTACACATCAGGTTGAAACACCCCAGTGGCTCTTGATTACTCTGAACTAAGTTTAAAGTCTTACTGTGGTCAATATGCTGCAGTACTGGCACCTCACTGCTGCTCTAATTCATCTGCTTCCACTTAGCTCTGTTTCACTCTGCTTCAGCCACTGGTCTCCCTGCTGCTCTAGGATCAAATAAGTAAACACCAATTTCAAGGCTTTTGTACTTGCTGTACTCAGCCTCATTTCATTTAGTCCTTACAACAATCCTATAGGATATGTACTAAAAGAAATCACCCATACCTTACTTAAATTACTTAGAAAAGCAAATTCTCAGGGCCCACTGAAGAGTAGAACCCAGAAATCTGTGTTATAACAAGGCCTTTACGTGATTCTGATGTGTGCTCAAGTTCAAGAACCCCTTCAATGTCTGGAGATCTTTTGGGTTGTTAGAACTGGAGAGGGAGAAGGAAAATGCTACTAGCATCTAGTGAATAGAGACCAGAGATACTGCTAAACATCTTATAATGCACAGGACAGCCACCACAATAAAGATTATCCAGCCCAAAAAGTCAATAGTGCTTGAGAACCTGTGGTTGAGAACCCATGTTGTAGCCTCTAGACCAATGTTCCTCAATCTTTTTTCATTATCTCCTACCTAAGGACCCTCTTAGACCTTTTTTCCCCCAATCAAACCCACCCCAATGAAATTGTAGTACCACTGATATACTCCATATATGTTTATGTTTTTTAGTCTCCTTTTGTTTTTTTTTAAAGACTTTTATTGGGGAATTGGGGGGATGGGAACAGTGCTGGGGAATTGGGGGAAGGGGAACAGACAAGTTGCTGTCCTTTTG
>NW_017732477.1:72630-77047 GCF_001890085.2 Hipposideros armiger | reverse complement strand
CTTTGGGAGATGATTAGGTCATGAGGGTGGAACCACCACTAATGGAATTAGCATTCTTATAAAAGAGATCCCAGAGATCCCAGAGATCCCTAGCCTCTTTCCCCAGGTGAGAACACAGCAAGAAGGTGCTGACTATGAACCAGAAAGAGTGTCCTCACCAGAACATGGCCATGCTGGTGCCTCGATCTTGGCCTCCTCAGCCTTCAGAACTATGAGGGATGTTTATAAGCTGCTTGGTACATGGCATTCTGTTACAGCAGCCTGAACAAACTAAGACAGAAATAGATGCCAATAAGTGGGGTGCTGCTTTAACAAATGTCTAAAAATGTGGGAGCAGGTTTGGGGAGATGCTGGAAGAATTTTCAATTTCATGCTAGAAAAAGTTTACATTGTCATGAATAGATAAACCATTAGAGGTGATTCTGGTGAGAGCTCAAAAAAAAAAAATAGGAAAGCACTAGAGAAAGCCTCAATCTTAGAGAATACCTAAGTCATCCATAACAGAATGTTGATAGAAATATATGTACCATAAAGGCCTCAAGTGAGCTTTCAGATGGAAATGAGGAACATACTACACGGTCAGACAATTAAGTTCATGAACGCACCCTAGAAAAAGAGCTACATACCTCATTGCTGAATATAACTATGGTCACCTTCAAAGTACTCCCCTTGGGAAGCTATTCACTGACATTAGTGTCTAGTCCACCCTTCAAAGCAATTTTGGAACTCTTTTTCTGGAATGGACATAAGAGCTATCATCATATTATCCCTGATGTCTTGAATGTCATCAAAATGTCCTCCTTTCAATATTTACATTATATTCAGGGAAAGAAAGAAGTCATTGGGGGTCAGATCAGGTGAGTAGGGAGGGTGTTCCAATACAGTTATTTTTTTACTGGCTAAAAACTCCCTTACAGGCAGTGCCGTGTGAACTGGAGCATTGTCGTGATGCAAGAGCCATGAATTGTTGGCGAAAAGTTTAGGTTGTCTAACTTTTTCATGCAGCCTTTTCAGCACTTCCAAATAGTAAACTTGGTTAACTGCTTGTCCAGTTGGTACAAATTCATAATGAATAATCCTTCTGATATCAAAAAAGGTCAGCAACATCGCTGCAACAAGTTCACAAACTTGATTGTCAGACCTCATATTGGAAATTGGAGGAAAGGCAATCCTTCTTATATAAATGGCAAAGAACTTAGCTGAACTGTGTTCATGTTCTAGTGTTTTGTAGGAGGTAGAACTTGCAAGCTGTGCAACAGTATATTTAGCTGAAGAGATTTCTAAGCAAAGTGTTGAAGATGTGACTTAGTTCCCCCTGACTGCTTATAGTAAAATATGGGAAGAGAAAAAAATTACTTAAAGGTGGAATGTAATAAAAAAGAAAGCAAAATTTGGGAAATTCTCAGACTATCCATATTGTAAAACATAAGAACACTAAGAATGTGGCCAAGGGACCTTTTGATAAGATTAGTGTGGATCAGCCATCCTGGGATCTATTCAAAACAATGGACGAGTGGCCCTGAAAGCAATTCAGAGATCATCAGCACTGCCGCTCCCATCAAAGGCCTAGAGTGCACAGGCTTGGGGAAATGGCCACTTTCACCTAGGTTTCAAAGGACAAGACTACCTGGCAGAACCATGAGCATGGGACCTCAACCTGGGAGAATCACAGGTCCCCAGCAGAGAGCCATGACATGGGTAGGGCCCCCACCAAGCTGTGGGGTTGACATTGTCATTCTCTGTAGGCCTGAAAGGCAGAACATTGAATCAAGAAGATTATTCTTGAAATGTGTGGTCTAATAGAATTTGCCCCATTCAGCTTTGAACTTTCTTGGAACTTGTCACACCTTTCTTCGTTTAAAAGATAAACTGAAGCATATTAAAAATTTTAAGAGTTTCTTTGAACAAAATCCATTTGAATCAGGCAACAGCAAACCAGAGGTAGTTAGAATCACTCCATCGATGGAGGGCTGGAGGGAAAACTTTATACAGAAGATTCAGAAGCAAAGCAAAGATATTATTTGATTGGCTATGGCTTAAGCCGTTGCCTCATTTGCAAACCTACTTGGTTTTGTTAAAGAAAGAGAAAATTACAGGCTCAAAATGATGTCACTCATGCTACATCCCATGATGCCAAACCTAGATTTAATACCTGATCTAACTGCAGTTTCAGCCTCTCAGAAACATAACCTTAATCAACCAGCCTGGAATTTTCTGATCAACACCAATGAGGTGATCTGTCATATGGGCCTTCTCCCTTCCCCCATAGGAAGAACAGGCAATCTGCATGATAAACCCTTGCTGTTCCCTTCCCCTCCCTCTCAAAAAAGGTCTAGGCCTAAAAGTAATAGTTTCTTTTCTTTTGTTAATAGCTCCCTTGCCCCACCCTTCTTCCTACAAAAACTTGCCATTTTGTAAAACCCCTCAGAGCACCCTTTCTATTTGCTAGATAGGATGCTGTTCAATTCATGAATCACTTAATCAAGCCAAATAGATCTCAAGTTTACTCAGCTGAATTTTGTTTTATAACAGTCTTTTGTGATTGGTTGTCCTTAGGTTTCGATTTAACCTGTCTTTCCTATTTCTCTCTTTTGGAATGGGCATGTTTATCCTCTGTCTGTCCCATCAGTGCATTTTGGAATCACATTGTCCCATCAGTGCATTTTGGAATCTCATAACTTATTTGGTTTCACAGATTCACACCAGGAAAAAAATTTTTCCTCAGGATAAATCATATATGTCAAGTATCTGATTTAAATGTTATTTAAAAGGAGACTTTGGACATTAGACTTTAGAGTTGATGCTGGAACAAGTTAAGACTTTGGGCTCATTGGGGTGAAATTAATTTATTTCATATATAAGAAGAACATAAATTTTGGGAGGCCAGGGCCACAATGCTCTAGTTTGAATGTATATGTCTCTCCCAAAATTTATATGTTGAAACCTAATCCCAAATGTGATGGTATTTGGAGGTGGGCTTTGGGAGATGATTAGGNTGCTTCACTGGCCCAAGTTGGCACCATCATTGTGCTCTTCCTGGGCGAGGCACATCAGTCGCCGGCTTCTGGACGGCCGCTCACTGCAGCTGCCAGCCGCTCACACTGGCTGCTGGCTGCTGGCCGCTCACACTGGCTGCTGGCTACATATAGTAGCCCATGGCAATCCACTGCCACAGGGGCTGCAGCCTACGCCGTCGCCGGCGACTCATAGCAGCCCAACTCCAGGTTGAGCTGTTGTCCAGCATCTTAGCTGTGGAGGGCAGTGTCACTGGCCCTCATATGTGGGATCCGAACCGGGGCCCCCTGGCGCCCCAAGCCAGTTCTTAACCATCACGCCACTCGGCCGGCCCTGTTTTTTAGTCTCTTAAAGGGTCACAACTAAGTTTTTTTCTATACCTCGAAATCAATTTTACTCTGATTAAGAATGTATGATCTACACCAATAGTAAGCATAGCCTAAGCAGGGAAGCATAGTCTTAAGTGAAGAAATAGCTTATTCACCAAAATAGCTGTAGTACCTGGATAATCCAAGAAATAGGGGCATGGATTGGACTAGATAAGGTATTGGGTTGGAGAGGTGAAAGTTTATTGATGGAAGGTTACTCTCCTTTGACATTATGGTGGCCTAGAGCTTGGATAGGATGATGGCTTGCAGTCACTGAGGATGAGACACAGAACTGCCTCGGCCAGGTACCGAGGAAAAGGGCAGAAGGCTCAGAACAGTGAGTAAGTCAGAACAGAATCAGAGAGCCACCAGCCCACTGTGCTCCCTGGGAGGAACAGAGTTCCCTGAATGACATTCCCTTCACGAAAGCAATAAGGAATGTACTAGTGACGGGATACAAAATCCACTGCGAATTCATAGACTTTAGTGACCTGGAATGTGGGAGGTGACAAGAGGGAAGAATCCATTATGGCTCCATTTTTGGCAATGGAATGGTATCACTCCCTCAGATAAGAAACACACAAGAAGGCATGTTTGAGAATAAAGATAATTCATCGTTGGACTTGATGGTGTTGAAGAACCAAAGATATACTAAAATAAAAATATCCAATAAAGTGCTGAATATTTGAGTCTGGATCTCAGAAGAGCATCTGGGCAAATGATATATTTCTCAGAGTCATCAGGGGAGAACAAAGACCATGGCTTTGGTGGAATTACCAGGGAGTTTTGTAGCACAAAGAGAACTGAGAAAGGAGATTTGGTAACACGAGGGACTAAAGGGAGGGCAGAGGAAAGAAGCACACTGCTATGATCTGAATGTTTGTGTCCCCCAAAGTTCCAATCTTAAACCCCAAAGGTGATGGTATTAGGAGTTGGGGCCTTTGGGAGATGATTAGGTCATGAGGGTGGAACCACCACTAATGGAATTAGCATTCTTATAAAAGAGATCCCAGAGATCCCAGAGATCCCTAGCC
>NW_017732477.1:2072-69710 GCF_001890085.2 Hipposideros armiger | reverse complement strand
TAGTTTGAATGTATATGTCTCTCCCAAAATTTATATGTTGAAACCTAATCCCAAATGTGATGGTATTTGGAGGTGGGCTTTGGGAGATGATTAGGACAGGAGGTGGAGCACCCAAATGTCAGTTCTTTCTGTCTCTGTCTGAGGGCTTTCTCCAATGCCATCAGAACTTGTTCATCTTGGATGCCAGGTATACCATAACGCCAAGTAATTGCACCAATGAGGGGTGAGAATTGATGGATAAATAACCCAGTTTCCTATTACATTCGTGAGATAATACTGAAGTACACTCAAAATAGTTTCTCAAAAGATCCCCAGGGAAAGTGAGCACCAATTTTCCACACTGGTAACCCACTCAGTCATGCCATTTCATTGGCTTTTTCCATTTCTCTTCAATCGCCCCACCTCTTCTCTTGTGCTTTCTGGAATCACCTCCCAAATATAATAAACTCAGCTATTTATCTGACTCACCCTCTGATTTGGGGTAAACCCAAACTAGGAAAATGTCCTTCATCCCTTAATAAACTTAAGTATTTTTCAGGACTGGTAGTTTGAGCTGAGGAAAATCTCCTGAGACGGAGTCAGAAATATGCAGGACTAATGCAGTCCCTATAAGCAGACAGCTTTAGTGAAAGTTTCATAGGTGTCTTTGTCGTAGATGCCTACTTATAAACAACATGAATTTTAAGCAGATACAGGGATCTTAATCTCTGACTTTTTGCCTTTGAATTTGTCAGGTTTAGGCCACTTAACACAAAGAAAAATAACAAGTATTCCAGGAACTAGTACTGTGAACTTGAGGAAAGGCTATGGTTTGGGGAACCAGAGACTTATCTTGCCTTCTGCATGTCTATGTCCAAGCCTTGCAGGAGGGCTGTCACTTTCTGTGGGGTGTGCCGTTGCTTTCACAAGCTTTTTCCAAGCCAAAGAAAATGGAGACTACTTTAAATTTTCATTAGCTTCATCATGCTTCATTCTGCTTGTCATCCTGCTTGCCTGCTATTAGAAGGCAATTACTTGATGAGCTCTTTTAGAAGAATGAAAATGCTAAATGGTGTTCACTTAGCAGCAACTTAAAAATCTGATCTCATCTCAGACCCACGGTTCCTGCTACAGAAGAAGCCCAGAGAGAGGTTGGAGGCCCTGCATCAAAATGGAAAGAAGCTAGTTTCTGTTGGAATGGAACATTGTAAAAAATTCCTACAGGCTTCTTTCTCTCAAAATTTTGATATTTATTATCCTCATAGTTCGAGTGATCCTTTCATTGATTTCTAGATTATTCGAACAACCTTCTAATGTTAAAGGGACTTTATTTCATAAGTTAAACTTGGCTAAAACATATTTTCATTCCATCCCTACTTAAACTTACTCTTTAAGTCTGTGATGCCCTATTTGCAACTCATCATTTTGACTTTTCTATGACTTCCTGTGGCTTCTCCCAGAATATTGCTCACAGTTTTTACTGTCAAATTAACATCCCTTCTTCCTTTAAAGCATAATAAATAGAAATAGCTAAGCCAAAATCTATCAGAGACATCAAACTGAAAACTATGAAGACTCTTTGGAATCTGCTCAGCTAGAATGAAAGCATTGCTCCACCAAGTTGGACAGATGCTATGAACTATTCGCGTGTTTAAACTTTGGGGAAACCCAATTCAGCATTTGCTGGTTGATTAAACTTGCCCAGCAGACTCAAGAGTAAAAAGAACACACACAATGAATAGACACACCAGTTGGAATACAGGTATTATAGACCCAGATAAAGAAATGAAATTGGGGTCAGACCCATGGAATAAATGTATGTGCAAGGTGTATGTCATAGGTAGGGAGACTTCCTTATGGAGACAGCACACATGATTCCACACAAAGAAGAGAAGCCATATTTATTACGTGCTTACCCAATCTGTCAGCTCCTCACAATTTCCAATCAATTAAATACAAGAAGGATCATTCCATTTGGAGCAGAATTTTGAACCGAAGTTTTATTTTGAATGTTATTATTTTTTAAGGCAGTGATCTAAAAATTGAGTGTTAGGGTAGATGAGGGATTACACTAACAGCTCAAGCCAAGCTAGTGAGGAGGAAGTGCTTGCACATCTGCTCTGACTTTAATGGGAGCTTTAGTCCCTGTCACCAGCCCTCCGAGAGCAGAGAGTGGGAGCGCTTAACCTGGGTACCATGTAAGCTAATCGGTGTCAGCTAGTTATAAATAAACTCACCCAGTTGGATATACCTCCATCTTATTAGAAAAGAATGAAAATAAGTTAGCAGTGGAGCTCTGTAAAATATTTTATTCACTCCTTAGGAGCCTTTAATATTTGAAGTGGTGTAAAGATACAATTCAAAATTTTAAATTCATTTGGAAAATATAGTGTCCTCTATTTATTAGATAAATCTACTGCATTCATGGGCTAAAGGGGAAGAAAAGTTTGAGTCATGTTTCTTTTCAAGAAGGAGCCAAAGTGGCACTCCCCGCCTTGCTACCCTTTACTGTATAACCATGGACAAGTCGCTTAACCTCTCTAGGTCTCACGGGGTTTATTTTTAAAGAGAGAAGATCATTCTAGATCATTTGTATGAGTCCTTCCAGCTCTAACATTCAATGATCATTCAATGAACATGGATTTTTCTACTTTGGCATCAGATTTCAGGTTATTCCATTTTATTCCAAATCAGAGGTGGGAATTTCTTTATAAAACTGAAAACAGAATTCAACGCTCACCTGGTAATACTCTGCCCAAGATCATCTCCAGATAGTTTAGATACAGAACAAACCACTCAGATTTTCTAGGTAGAGTCATAATTCAAGAGGCATAACTCATGGCTATATTTGTGCCACTATGTGCCCAGCATCCTGCAAAGTGCTTTATAACATATTGGCTCACTTTATGTGACAACTCTGTGAGGAAATCAACCCAGAAAAATTTTAAAACTCATCCATTATCTTGGTTTTCAAAGGTGATGGAGCAGGAATGGCTGACTCAAAGCCCATACTCTTCAGCACTGCATTATAGTGATTTAATTAGGGGAAGAAGAAAATACTTACTTGGGACACATCCTTTCAGTAAGAAAATCCAGAAGCTTCTTTGGAAATGTGTGTGTTGGCATTTCCTGAGAAGCCAGGAAGTACTAACAGGGGGCAGTAAAAATCAAAACAGACATCCTCGAGATGAACTACTTAGCACTGTCCCAGTTCACAAAGATCCAATGGCACATTGTAAACAACACATTTACAATAGTCATTTAAGATATGAACTATTTGAAAAAGAAAAGCAGTTCTACCTAGTACATTAGGATTCATTTTGATTTCACAATAAGCTCAGGAATACACACTTGCATTAATAAATTATCTCAGATTTTCTTTGACAATGACAAAAGCATAGGTTGAGTTTAAAAGAACAATCTTGCTAGACAAAGTGGGAAAGAAGGCATTCCAGACAAAAGGGACAGTGTGTAAATATGAAAAGAAAATAAATGTAGGTTTAGAAAATTCCATGCTGTTTGTTGCGGCAGGATAATGGAGTGTGTGCTTGAGGGAGAGGAAGTGCTGACTGACTGGAAGAATTCAATGCGACCACATAGTCCTGAATTTTTTACACTATGCTAAGGAATTTGGACTCCATGTGCAAAAAGGAGCCATGGCATTTTAACCAACAAAGACATAATCAGATACATAACAACACAATAATTCTGGTGACAAGGTGGAGGTAAGACAGGACCAAAACTGTCAGTGGAAAGATCAGTTAGGAGAATATAACAATTTCCCAACTCAGACTTGTTTTACAGTAGTGACAATGAATTGAAACAGCAGGTTTAAAGATATTTTGAATAGAAATACCTCTTGTAAACTCCCTAGATGGCACTGTCCCCATCACCTCTCCAATGTCATCACACTTTGTTCATACTACAGTGATTATAATGTATTTGATTAGATGCCAATTTCTATTTCTAGAACTGATTTCTTCAAGGACAGAAAATATGTCTTACTTTTCATGTATTTACAGCAGCAAACATAATACCTGGAACTAACAAGAACTCAGTAAGTTGCTGATAAATGCTTACTGATATGTTCAGAAAATTGTTGAGAAATTGCATATGTATAATGGTTATTTTTGTGCATCTATTTGGTTAGGCTACAGTGCCTGGTTATTGAATGGAACTCTAGCCTGGTGTTGCTGTAGAGGTATTATGTAGATTTAGTAAGCATTTACAGTCAGTTGACTTTAGTCACCTAAACTAAAATAGATTATCTCAAAAATAAGGTGGGCTTCATCAAATCAGGGGATCATCAAGACTTTCTCTGTGTGTGTGTGTGTGTATGTGTGTGTGTGTGTGTGTGTGTGTACATATATATACTTATAATTAAATATTTTGGTTGAGGGAGATTTAAAAAGAGAATGGAACCAGTGTTTCAAACTTAGCTAAATGCTTCTTATCAAGATAAAGACTACAAGGAAAAAGGCTAGTTCAGGTAGAAATAATGGCTACTTCTAGACATGTTGAATTTCAGATACTGTATATGGAAAATTCCAGCAGACATGTAGAAGAGACAGATGGAAATAGGGGTCTTATATCCATAAGAGAAATTATTACAGTCAAAATATATTATTACTCAACCAGAATAAATAAAGTTCCTGGCTGTCTAGAAAACACATATAACACACATCTATAGTGAGGTTGGAATTTACACACTATAACTCATATATAAAAAAGAAACATCTAGCTCTAGCGATTGAACATAAATTACCTTCTAACCTATTCCATTCAAAATGTAAAACTTGGCCTAGTAAAATAACTCCGTGTCTCCCCATTTAAAGCAGTTTCTTCTTGAATAAATATCCTCTTAAGTCAGAGTTGAAACTCCCTGTCAGGGCTGTTTCTCCCCACCTCTGACTTTTCCTTCCCTCAGAGTATTTGAATGAAGGCTAAAGGTTGCATATCTCCAGGGCAGTCAGGTGGGGGAGGCGGGAGGGTTGTTTCTGTGTCCCAGAAGCTGCTCTCCAGGTTGACAATGACCTTCACTGAAATGTCCTCTTCTTGCCCAGTTACTGGATACTCTATGGCTTCGTGTGCTTATAAGTGAGACCTGATTTACTTGAGACAGTTTGGAGCCACACACTTCTGGAATGAATCTCAGGTAAGTCACTTACTCTTTGGAAAAGCTGCTTACCTTGACTGAATTTACCTGGCATCTGTAAAATAAGATTGTTTCCTACAGTCTAAGGAAATAAGAAAATTAGAAAGCAATTGTTCCCAGAAGGTCCACTTCCGACCAGAGCCATTGAAACAATAGCCACACCTAGAGATGAGCTCTATGTATTAAACAGACAGTACTCTCCTTATCAGAATCTCATGTGATAATGAAGCTTCTAAGAGTTAGTTTCCTCAGCTGAGTTTCTATATACATACTAAGATTTAGGCACATAAACGTGTTGCTTTGTACATCACTCCTCTATATATTCCTGTACACAATGAAGAGAAGATAAAACTATAAAAAGAGAAATTTAAGACTCCTAGTGCACAAAATTTTGCCCACAATTCCACAGGCCAAGGCCAAAATACTGTATTTTTTCAAGACAAACACTTTGGGGATGATAGAGACAATAAGTAGTCTATAAACTTCCTAGAAGGGAAAACAAGGGAATACCACAGAACACAACAGGAGGCTTTCTTGGAGACATGATTCCTGTATATTGTGGACAAAAAAAGAGGCTCTGTAATAAATCTGACTGAAAGTCACCTCACAGGGTGATCTGATCATAAATTCCTAACTGGGAAGGTCATAGTAGGTAGTCACATTCCAGGCATATAAATTTTTTAATAAAAGACTCATCTTTGTCTTAAGCAAGCTCTGTCCATTGTTTCTGTGTTTTAATGGTTATGCCATTGATATGCCTCTTTTTCAGACTCCTCAGAAGCATAACCATCCTCAAGAGAGCACATAGTCTCGTTAACTATCTGGTTATCCAATCATAGAGATTTCCCTGCCTTGCTTCCCTCCCATGTTCATGTAATCTTCCTTAGTTCTCTCCTCAATTCCAAATGTATAAAAGAAACTGCAAACTGCCATTCTGGGAAGCATTTTTCTTAAACTGTTGACAGCTTGCTTCCAGGTGTATCCTCTGTTTGGCTCAAATTAACTCTTACAAAGATTTTTTCTCTATGTTTGGACATTCTTATACTGGCAATGCTTAAAAAAAAAAAAAGAAAGAAACGAGCAGAACCATGGTGGTTTAGCTGCTACTACCCCTGCTGCTTTCTGAGAGCATGCCCTGCATCAGCAATCCATAGCTGCCAAGACTTTTTTTTTTTAAAGATTGTATTGGGGAATGGAGGAAGGGGAACAGCGCCAGGGAATGGAGGAAGGGGAACAGACAGGCAGACAAATTGCTGTTTTGTTCTTCAGTCCAGCTGTGGAGAACGTCGCCTCACTGGCCCATGTTGGTATGATCATTGTGCTCTTCCCGGGTGAGGCAATTGGTTGCCGGTCATTGGTCTGCTGCTCACTGTGGCTCACAACAGCTCTCGCTGGCTGCCAGCAGCTCACCTTGGCTGCCAGCCACTCACATAGCTTACGGTAGCCCACTGCAGCCCTGCCAGCAGCCCACACCATCACCGGTGACCCACAGCAGCCCAGCTCCAGGTCAAGCTGTTGTTCATCATCTTAGCTGTAGAGGGCGCAGTATCACTGGCCCTTAATGTGGGATCCGAACCTGGGCCCCAACCGCTCAGAGCCGGCGCTCCCAAGTGAGATCTCAACCAACTGAGCCGCTCGACTGGCCTTGCCAAGGCATTTAAAATGTCCCATTTTAGCAGTACAAATGGGAACAGGACTGGTCCTGGGCTTGAAAGAACCAAAACCCATTGTGTTGTCTACTCTATTGAGACTTAGTAAGCACTGCCCTAGCTTTCCTTGCTCTCACTCATGCATACTATTTAGACGAGAAGCTCCCAAATGCAATTTGGAACCACTCATCCAAGCTTCTAGGAGGATCTTCCGTAATGATGAATGCTCATTTATTTTCATAAAAACAACCAAACATCTCTTACCAAAAAAACAATTTTGCATTTTTAAACATAGTTTATTCTTGTTCTCTTATTCTGTTTTTTTTTTTTTTACTGCATGTTTTGGGTTAATTTATCTCCCCTCTCAAGTCATCAGTATTATTGGTTCTTCCATATGAATATAACACTGTATCTGGCAGGTTGCAGCAAGCAAGACAAAGAACATAAGGGCAGTCAGCTATCTGATTTAGGCAACTGTATTTAGGATCCAATTAAATGTGCACTCTCATATGCTTTGGGTTGGCTGCAGGTTAAAACAAAAAATAAGAAAAACAAAAAGATCCTATTTTAAAGTGAAAAAGGACATGAGCAAAACAATTAAAATTCATAATAGGGCCACTGAGCTATTAATTTTAATCTGCAGTCAATGATGCAATGAGAATTTCACCTACCAAATTACCCAGAAAAGAAATAAAATTCTCTGAATTGAATGTAGTAAAACATTCACATTCATCTTCTTGGGAGTAAGAATTCTTACAACCTTTCAGAAACCGATTTAGCATCATCATCATCATTATTGTTTAGTATCATTTCTGGTATCACTTTTAGTATCATTAACGGCCTTAATGTATTCTGATCCTTTGCTTCAGTAATTCTATTTCCAGGTATTTATTTTAATAATCAAAGACACATACAAAAACTTATTTACACTATTTATAAAAGGAAAAGTGTAGAAATAAATGTCTGAAAATAAGACAATGGCTAAGTAAATTATGGTATACCCATATGATGGTCACTTTTTAAAATCATATTTAAAAAATAAATATGTAACAAAATGATAATATACTTGCTGAAAATATATAGTTTATAAAATTAGATAAAACTCTTATTCTCTTTTTGGAAATAAAGTTCCTTTCTTAGAAAGCCATTTCTCATTGTCTTGTAAAAAGTTATATTTATGTGCATAGGTAGATATACATTATATGCACAAATAAATGTAATGTAATGTAAAATATATGTATTTATGTACTTATACCTTTTAACTTAGTAAATCAATTTCTGGTCATGTACCCTAAGCAGATAGTCATGTATCCTGATCATGTATCCTAACAGATACAAAGATCTTTATCACATAATTCTTAATAATTTAATCCTGAAAATATTATAAAAGAAAGATGAATGCTGAAGCAAACAATGATGGAAAGCAGCTCTTAAAGAGGCAATGGCGATAATGCAATAATATAAAAGTATTTACAATGTAAAGAAAAGCAGGCTGAAAAGATGTTTATAGAATATTATAATAATTACGAAAAACATGCATGCAGAAAAAGTTTAAAAAGCTACAAATAACTCAAAACAACAAAAATGGTAATGTTCGGGTGAAACAACCTTTGGGTTTTTCTTTTTTTCTATTTATCTTTAGTTTGCTAAACTTTTCTAATAAATGTAACAAAATGCTTTAAAAGTATGGAAAAGGGGGAGAAGCAACAGGCAGTTTCATTGACACACAAAGGTTCAGCTTAGGACAACTGAGGACTGAGAACCCAGGAGTGAGGATAAAGCTCAGAATGGAATTTCTCTGCTTCTGAGACGAGTAACTGGGTCTGAGGCTGAGTTGGTGAGGGGTGTACCTGAACAGAGGGAGGCTCCAATGCCTCAAGAACTTGGGGTCCTCAAAGAGCATTAAGGTTGGCCTTTAAATGTGATGGTTTATCAAGGAAGAACATTGGGGATAGGTGGAGGGGAGGAGTCTGATGTTAATACTTTTAACACGTTAGTGCCAATCTGAATGAAGTTACGGATCTTCACTTATGTTCAGTATTTATGGGATGTACATTTGAGGTCTGCTGATGGCAGGGAAAGAGCTACCCCTGGAGTATATACCAAGTAGAAAATTGACCAGAGATCCCAAGGTATCTGGGAGCCAGAAAAAAAAGAGCAAAAGACAATGTCATAGTAACCAACATTAGAAAACATGAGCAGATGTAGAGAAAAAAATACGAATGGTGTACCCCGAAATACCAATTCCCAAATGATAACGAGCAGAACTAAATCTGCCAATCCTGTGACCATTGCTATCATGCTTCATCAGAGGAAGCAAATAAAGTCACACCATAGTGGTCTAGGTTACCCACCCAGTCCTAGCCAACAATGGAGACCTGATCGAAACATAAAATGAGGTAAACACCTAACCAGAAATTGCAATAAAATTGCAATAAAATCTTTCGCCCAATTATAAATTTTAGCTTTCTATTTATTGAGTTTTCACAGATGGCAAAGGCCTACCTTAGATAACAGGCATGGTCCCATCACAATAAAACATCATTAAAAGTAAACGTTTTGATACAAAACAGAGCTAAGCAAATTACATTGCCACTGACATGATCTGGACTTGCAAATGCTCCCTGAATTTGAGGCTTTACCCTAAGAACTCCAAAAACTGAATTAGTTAAATCTTGAGATTTTTTTTCAGATAGAAAACATGAATGTTCAACTAAGATTACAAAAAAAGGAAACGTGAAGGCCTCTGGAAGCTGATACACTAAAACTCAGCCAATAGGTAGATATAAATATATTTTTAACACAATGTTTTCCTTTAACATTAGGCACTAACAAGAAAGATGACCATACTGAGTTTGATCAACAAGTGCTGAAGGAGGAAGAAGAGAGATGTGACCATGTCAGCTGACCACCTTCCTCGCCCTGTGGGAGCGCCAGATGTTCTTCATTTCCACACCAGCTTCAGCTGCTGTCCCCAGCACCAACTGCAGGGCGCAGGAGAAATTCCTAGGGTTGTCCAAACAGATGCCTGTGATGATAGTAAACTTGTTGCTGAAATTGGGTGTCCCTGGCCTGGACATATCCAGAAGACTTTTGCAGAAGCCAAGAATGTTATAGAGGTCCCAGGCATCAGAGTCTGGCATGGTTGTCTTGGGCTTCGCAAACCTCTTAGACCCACAGGACTGGCACAGAATGGACTGGTTCCCTCTCTTCAGCTCATCCTCTGGGAAGGGGATGGCTGCCGAAGCCCTGTGGTCTTCCTTCCTCAGGACATACAATATGTCAACCACACTGATGAGGAAAATCTTACCACTGGTTGCAAGCAGCTGAGTGACTGGAAGATACTTACAGAGGTCCCGAGGGTTGGGGAACAGCTAAGGGGTGAGAGCTGACTGAATCCAAAGGCCCCTGAGGGTCTTCTCCGGTTGCACCACTTCACGTTGAAGCCAGAGCTGAACTGTGTCTTTGGAAAACCTGATCCTCGAAGCTCTCTCTAGAAACTGCTGAGACAGGCTGTCTGGTCCTTTCAATGCAGTGCTCACAAAGACTCCCAACTTAGAGTTGAACCTCAGGAACCATCCAGGGAGTGTAGCTGCAAAGTGGCCAAAGCTTCTCAGAAAACAGATGCACACATCAGCTTCATCCTGAGAGCTGAGTGGAGGTGGGTCTTGCTCCAAGTCCACCCTCTCCTGGGAAGCTTGCATTAGAGAGTGCTGGCCCAGGCAACGTCCTCAGGGAGCTGCAGGAACCTGGGGATATTTGGGCCCTTAAGGCTCTGCAGCAAATCATGGATTGCTGAGACAGGCCCAGGCTCAGTTTTTGAAGGTCTTACACTGAGGGCAACAGTTTCAGCAGCGAGGGCAGGTGATCTCACAGGCTAAGTGGACTCCACCAATGTGAGATGAAGAGGCTGTGGTTGGCGCAGAGCCAGCCCGGGGTCACCTTGATGGTGGACAGCGGCCCCTCTTCAGAGAGGATCTGCAATTTCTTTTGAATGGCCCGGAGATTTTTGGAAGACTGGTGGATGGAGGCATTCGGCCCCAAGTAAGAGCCAGAGAGCAGTTCTGTCTCAGGAAAGCTGCTCATATCGCCCTCCGTGCCAGGTGCGTTGCTAAAGGCAGGGCTCAGCTCAGCTGGAGGCACCAGGATACTGTGACTGAAGACAGGAGCCAAGTGCCAGCCATATTTTACTTGGAGTTTTTGGCTCAACAGGGCTGCCAGGTTAGCGGAAATAGTCGTTTTCAAGAGCTCGAGGAGACAATTGGGAGGTTTGCATGTCTTCAGTTTACCCCTGGGATGGATAATTCTATATCTGGGTTTGGCCCCACTTCCCAGCATTGCTTCTGGATGATTTCAGGGAGCCATTCTCTTCTTCATTGGTTGTATCTGAATAAGAAGTTTCACTATTTGTTTCTGAGGGGACCTGTGGGCTTAAGGATGTGTTTTCCTGTTTGCCTGTATCATGTGAGTCAAAGCAAGAATGAAAACAAGAGGTGTATACAGCAGGGAAAGGTGGAGCTTATAAGGTGTTTCTGGCATTAATAATGTTGTCTATTTCTTCAACTGGGTTTATGGGAGATATATATAACATACTTGTATGTAAATTTCACAATTTAAAGCATCTTAAAATATCATTCATCACATAAAAAAGACAAGCCACTAAGTATACCACAGATTTTTATTATTGTATCTTTAGGGATTTGCTAGAAGGACTCCTATAGCTAACTTGAAAAATAAATGTCATTAAACATTAACTGATTTTGTTTTCATTAAATAGATTGATCAAATCCAATCAAGATGATCAAAACAATGACCTGTGTAGAGCAGGAATTAGAAAAAAAAAAGTAAAAAGTAGAATCACCTCTCAAATAATCTTTCAAACTACAAATGTTTCCTAGATACTTGAGATAAATTAGGAGTGGTCAGTCACCTGTACAATTGGGAAAGTATGATATATATGATCTCTTTTAGTCTAAGTCTGATATGCTTTACAAATAATTAGAACACAATTTTCTAGGCACACAACATTGCTTGTTGCTAGTTGTAGTGTGCTGATAAATTCTTGTTTTAATTTTATTTTCTCCCTTATGAGCTATGAAATTCAAGTTGCAATTAAAGATTAGCTCTAAGGTGTAAATGACAATGTTTTTTATCTGTTACTCTAAACTATATTCTCTTTCGAAATCACTGAGGCTTTATGACATAGTCCTCATAAAAGAGCTTAATAATTACAAATTTTATACCTATCTCTAATAAGTAAGGTACCATCTCTCAGCAGCTATGCTCTAGGCTAAGACTATTGGAAATAACAAGTACCTATAGGTATATCACAGGGAAATCTTACATGATGATAAAATTTGGAAGAAATCTCTCAGATATTTGTAAAGCAAAATGTCTCAAGTCAAGATCACTGCACTATAAAATGGTCCCACTGTGTCTGTGAGCCATTATTTTCCACTCCACAACCCTTATTTTAAGAACATGGACAAATAAAAAATATCCGGGAAAATCTTTAAGATGATTAGGGCTATACATGTCATCATCTTAAAATAAAATAAAATAAAGGGCTGGCTGAGTGGCTCAGTTGGTTAAGAGCTCGCTCAAGAGTGTGAGCTCTGAGCAACAGCAGTTCGATGCCCGGCCTGAGCTGAGCTACCGCTGAGCTGCCAACAGGAGATGGCTCAGCTATAAAAAAATAAAAAATAAAAATAAAGATAAATAAATAAAATCCCGCATGGCTTAAGTACATTTACCTTAAAAAAAAGAAAAGAGAAGAATAAGAGGAAACCATATAGAGGTCTTCAAATATTCAAACAACTATGATAAGGAGAAATACACCTTTTCCTGTACGGATCCAAAGGGAAGTCAATGTGTCGTTAAGGAGATGTTAAAAGAACAGGTTGCAATTCAAGAAAAAGGAAGAAAACTTTTCACTAAAGCTGTCCAAGAACAAATGGGTTCTCTGATGAGGTAGTCATCTTCCAACCATGGAAGGGGTTTAATCAAAAACTGATGGACCATCAGGCACATTGCAAATGAGTTTTGCTTTTGTGTGCTAGTTGGACTTAAATGACTGCTCCTGTCCTTTTTTTAAAGCAAAGATTCTCAAGTTTCCACCCATGATGAGTCATTAACCTATTTTTACATGTTGCTTACCAAAATGTTATGGATTTATATAAAAACTAAAGACATGGTATCCGAACATTCATTTTGGACAAATAAGTTAGAAAATAAGTGTTTTTCCTTCATTTGATTATTTCGATTACACTCAATGGTATAACCATCATCACCAAATTTGAACAGGATTAATCAGGAACACACCCTGTGTTTTTAAATAAGAACTGCCATAATTTAAAAATAGCCCAGATGAACAAAGAAATTGCCATTTCAATTCAAAGAAGAACTGACATTAGCAAGTACCTGTGTGTTGATGGAAGAGTATGTACAATCATTGTCTGGAGGCAAACGCTTCAGTCAAAGTGAACTACAAGGACAGACTTCTCTCTTTACAGTAAAAAATCTGAACTTTCCTGTCAGTGACAAGGTTAGAACAGTACACCACCCACTCAGAAAATGAATCAGACACAAACAGCCAGGTTCTCCCAGAAGTTAAAGCACTCTGAAAGCTGTCTTAACTCTTTCAGCTTACTGGAAAACAACAACAACAAAAAAAGGAAAGTATCTAAAAATGCCTTTGTAGCTATAAAAAGTTAATACATATAATGTTACTACCAAAGTTGGGACGATGGAAAGCTTCCCAAATGTCCAACAGTAGGCAATAATTAAATTATAGTTTATCCAAGTAATACATCACAGTATTCTATAATCATTATGCTCATTATGTGTCATAAGTATGAACCTTAAAATAGCAACGGCAGGTGCTAAGTAGATAATAAAACATTGCAAAACTATAAGTGTGCTATGTTTTAAAAAAGAAAAAACTTATATGTAAAAATATTAGGAGTCCAGGCAAGACGGCGAACTGCCATGGGATGCTGTCTCTGCCCCTGTGTTTGACTTCAGAAGCTGCACAAATAAGACAGAAATGGGTGGATGTCAGAACATAAAGTTGTGCAGATGACATGGTCTTATATAGTAAACCCTAAAGACTAACAAAAAAGTGTTAAAACTAATAAATGAATTCAATGAAGTTCAGGATATAAAACCAGCATAGAAAAATCACTTGTTTTCTATACACTAACAAAAAAAAATCTGAAAAAGAAATTAGGAACACAATACCATTTACAATAACAAAAAAAAATAATAAAATACTTAGAAATTAAGTTAACCAAGGAAGTGAAAGATTTGTACACTGAAAATTATAAAATATTGATTAAAGAAATTGAAAAAGAAACAAATAAATGAAAAGATATTCTGTGTTCATGAATTAGAAATATTTAATATTGTTAAAATATCCATTCTATCCAAAATGATCTACAGATTCTATGCAACATCTTTGTCAAAATTCCAATGAGATTTTTCATAAAAATAGTAAAAGCAACCCTACAATTGTATGGAACCACAAAAGACCCCAAATAGCTAAAGCAACCTTGAGCAAAAAGAACAAAACAGGACATATTATACTTCCTGACTTTAAACTATACTCCACAGCTATAGTATTCAACACAGTATGGTATTGGCATAAAAACAGATATGTAGGCCAATGGAACAGAATAGAAACCCAGAAATAAACCTACACATATACAATCAAATCATTTTTGAGAAAAACACCAAGAATTTTCAAGAAAAAAAGAAAAATTTCTTCAATAAGTGTTGGGAAAACTGTGTATTCATATGGAAAAGAATGAAATTTGATCCTTAACACCATACACACACACAAAAACTTCAAAATGGATTAAAGACTTAAACATAAGACATGATACTGTAAAACTCCTAGAAGAAAACTTAGGGAATAAACTCCTAAACATTGATCTTGGCAATGCTTTTTTGGATTTGACACCAAAAGCACAGGCAACAAAAGCAAAAAATGAAACAGTGGGACCACATCAAACTAAAAAGCTTATGTATCTCAAAATAAACAATCAGCAAAATGAAAGGGCAACCTACAGAACAGGAGAAAATATTTACAAACCATAGATCTGATGAGGAGTTAATATCCAAAATATAAATGGCCAACAGGCATTCAAATATGAACAGATTCTCAACGTCACTGATCATCAGGAAATGCAAATTAAAAACCACAAGATATCAACTCACATTTGTTAGAATGGTTATTAACAAAAAGATAACAACTGTTGGCAAGGATGTGGAGAAAAGAGAACCCACATGCACTGTTGGTGAGAGTGTAAATTGTTACATTGATACAGCCATTATGGAAAACATAATGGAGGTTCCTCAAAAATAGAACTACCATATGATCCAGCAATTCCACTTTGGGTAAATATCCAAAGGAAATAAAATCACTATCTCAAAGACACATCTGTACTCCCATATTCATTGCAGCATTATTCACAACAGCCAAGATATGAAACAACCCAACTGTCTATCAACAGATAAATGGATATAGAAAATGTGGAATATACTGGGTGTGCCAAAAAAATGTATACACATGATTTCTATTCATCTTTTTTTATCAGTATATATTGAATGTTACAATTTTAATTCAGTTTATTTCCTTTCTTAAAATGTGTATACATTTTTTGGCACCCTCTGTGTATAAAATGAGATATTATTCAGCCTTTAAGAATAAGGAAATGCTGCCATTTGTGACAACGTGGATGAACCTGGAAAACTTTATGCTAAGTGAAATGACACAGAAAGATAAATATTGTACGATCTCACTTATACAAGGTGTGACCACAAAACATGGTGAAGGTTTAAATTTTAAAAAAATTATTACAGTAAAAGACACATTACCATTAATCCCCCCTCAAAATACTCCCCATCATTTTGAAGAAGCTTATCCCATCGTTCTTGCCATTTTCTGAAGCAGTTCTGGAAGTCCTCTTTCATGAGTGCCTAGTTGTGCTGTCATGGCTGCCTCAATGTCCTGAATCAATTCAAAACATTTTTCTTTCATGGCCATTTTGACTTTGAGGAAGAACCAGAAGTCACCTGGTGCCAGATCTGGTGAATAAGGCAGATGAGGACACACCACAATGTTTTTTATTTGACAGAAATTGCTGTACCTAAAGCAATGTGTGACACAAAGCATTGTCATGATGGAGGGTGAAGTAAAAACACTCACAAAAGAGGACTTCCAGAACTGTTTCAGAAAGTGGCAAGAATGATAGGCTAAGTGTGTTTGAAGTGAGGAGGAGTACTTTTGAGGGGGATTAATAGCAATGTGTCTTTTACTGTAACAATTTTTTTTAATTTAAACATTCACCATATCTTTGATCACACCTCATATATGGAATCTTTAAAAAAAGAAAAGAAAAAAGCCAAACTCATAATAGAAAGTAAAATATTGGCTACCAAAGGTTGGGGGGAGAAAAAATGGAGGAGATATTAATCAAAAGATGAAAACTTTCAGTTATAAGATTAATAAATTCAGAGACCTAATGTACAGCATGGTGAATATAATAAGAATGTATTGTATACTTGAAATTTACTAAGAAAGTTAACCTCAGGTGTTCTCAACACACACCAAAAAAGAGTAACTGTGGAAGGTGATGGATATATTAATTAGTTGGATTGTGATAATTATTTCAAAATGTATACAAATATCAAAATATCATATGTGTACCTTAAATACCAGGGGTGCCAAAAAATGCACACATTTTAAGAGATGTTATCTATGCATTACTTTTTGAAGTTGAATTGAATTATGGTATCATTGTGTAGTATGACGTTTGCTCAAAAGATGGCGTCAATCAAATGAATGCTAGCTTCATTCATTGTATTACAATTTTAATACAGTTTTTTCCTTTCTTAAAATGTGTATACATTTTTTGGCAACCTCTGTATATATATAGTGAAGTGAATGAGTCCTGTATGATACCATTTACATAAAATGAAAGCACAGATAAACAAAAGAGCACTATAGGGCCGGCTGAGTGGCACGTTGGTTAAGAGCTGGCTTGGAATGCCCGCTCTGAGCAGCAGGGCCCTGGTTCGGATTCCACATGAGGGCCAATGACGCTGCACCCTCTACAGTTAAGGTGAACAACAGCTCGACCTGGATCTGGGCTGCCATAAGCTACCGTGTGTGGCTGGCAGCCGGCATGAGCTGCCAAAAGCCAACGTGAGCGGCCGTCCAGTGGCCGGGGACCGAATTGCCTCAGCCGGGAAGAGTGCAATGATAATACCAACATGGGCCAGTGAAGCAACATCCTCCACAACCAGACTGAAGAACAAAAAGACAGCAACTTGTCTGTTCCCCTCCCCCAATTCCCCAATAAAATCTTTAAAAAAACAAACAACAAAACAAAACAAAATAGCACTATATATCTTTCCAGAGCATGTATATGAAAACACCTCAATGAACATAGATTAAAGAAGCGTGACTAATGGGGGTGTGAAATTAGAGTGGGGATGAAAATGAAGAAGAATAAAGTGAAATGAGAAAGGCCTTGTACAGATCACTGATGTACTCTGCTATGACAGAGTATGATAAACTCAGTTCTCTGCCTCTGAGGGCTAAAACTATTCTTTATTATAGAACACCATTTAAAAATCTGTAAGGAAATACAGAAAATAATAATAGTTGTTTTAACATAGAATAAACCTATGAGTGTGTTTTCCCATAATTTAAAAATATTGTAGGGCCGGCCGAGTGGCACGATGGTTAAGAACTGGCTTGGAACGCCAGAGGGCCGCGGTTCGGATCCCACATATGAGGGCCAGTGACACTGCCCTCCACAGCTAAGATGCTGAACAACAGCTCAACCTGGAGCTGGGCTGCCGTGAGTCCCCAGTGATAGTGTCGGCTGCAGCCCCTGCGGCAGTGGGTTGCCATGGGCTACCGTGTGTAGCCAGCAGCCAGCGTGAGCAGCCAGCAGCCGGCAACTATCTGCCTCACCGGGGAAGAGCGCAATGATGGTGCCAACTTGGGCCAGCAAAGCAACATCCTCCACAACTAGACTGAAGAACAAAAGGACTGCAACTTGTCTGTTCCCCTTCCCCCAATTCCCCAGCACTGTTCCCATCCCCCAATTCACCCAATAAAAAAAATCTTAAAAAAAAAATATTGCAATTTTTTGTTTTTATAATAATATTTAAGAAAAAGATGAATGCTTTCCTCCAAGAAGTATATAGTTTATATGTTGAGATAACCTGATATTAATCAATTTATACATTTGCAGTATTGAACTGACTTTTTTCCAGTTATGAGTCACATGAAAAACAGTACCTTCAATAATGCAATGCCATTTTATAACATTAATCCTTTAGATAACAACACAGACCTTCCAGTCAGTAAATGTCATTAAAAAAAGAGAACATTTGCCTTCATTTAAATTACCTAACTTTCTGAATCTTGTGTGTCAGTTGTTTTGTTTTATTCATCAAAATTTCCTTTTCTAGTGTTCAGCCAGGTTAACGGTAAACAATCTTTATATTGTAAGATCAAATTACTTGACATTTCTCTCTGGATATACATGAAAATTAGAACTATCTCAATCTGCATTGTTGATAGTACATGCAATTTTTATTTTATAATATTATACTTAAAATTTGTGTTATCATGCCAATATATTTTTAATTGAGATTAAATTCACATAACATAAAATTAAACCATTTTCAAGTGCACATTGGGTAGCATTAGTATATTCACAATAGTGTGCAACCATCACTGCTATCTAGTTCCCAGATACTTTTATCACCCCCAAAGGAGATCCCATACTCATTAAACAGTCACTCTCTATTTCCCCACCACCACCACCAAGCCCCTGGCGACCACTAATCTGTTGTCTGTCTCTCTGGATTTACCTATTCTGGATATTTCCTATAATTGAAATCATACAATATGTTTGTGTTGCTTTTTATATTACTTCTGAAGGAAACCACTTTAATTGCTTGAGTCATGAAAATCTCTGGGACAGCCCTAATGGTTTAATCCATACTGGTTTTCAAATAAGTATCGCTGTTCATTTCGATAAACTCCAAATTTAACAGGAGATTGAGAAGCTAAACAATGGAGCAAATACAAATGATACACATGTGCCTAGGTCTAGCCTCATCCCATTCCAGTGCACTTTCAAACCCTGTAACTCTTGCAATGTCCTGAATCTCATGAACACACCAGGTCTATTCACCCCTTCGTGTCTGTGCATATTAATTCCTGAGTGCATTTCCCCTTCTGAGCACCTAAAGAGCCCTTTCTCATGACTAAGTTATAACATCACCTGCTCTTCAAAGGTCCCCATTCAAAACCTCCCTGACCTCTATCCCACCACCACATTGCCACTCTGCTTTGTTTGCGCCTCCCCTATTGTGCCAACCATGTTGCACTATAAATAATATGTTTATATGCGAGTCCTCTACCCACTGAATTCTTTTGTATTCCTAGTGCCAAGAACAATACCTGTAACTTTCTAAGAAATCAGTAAATTGTTGAATGGATGAAAATGAAAAAAAAAATGTACAAGATGATCCCAAATATTCTGTGGACCATAGTTAGATAACCTCTGATTAATCACAGTGGTTCTCAAATTGTGCTCCCTGGGAACATCTCCTGAGAGCGTGTTCCAAATACAAATGCTTGGGTCAAACTCAAGACCTACTGAGTCAGAAACTCTGGGGCCTAAAAACCTGTGTTTTAAAAAGCCCCATAAATAATTGTCATGTACACTCAAGTTTGAGAACTATTGATCTAAAAAACTGAGAACAACAGAACTTCCAAACTCACTCAGTAGTTGTTGCAAGAATTCAACTCCATGAGGGTTGGACTGAGGGCCTCAATCCTTGCCACATTGGCCTTGCAACATGATGCTTGTTTCATCAAAACTGGAAAGGGAGAAAGTCTGCTAGCAAGATGGAAGTCACAGTATTTTGTAACCTAATCATGGAAATAACATCCCTTCACCATTTCTGTATTCTTTGCTTAGAAACAAGTCCCTAGGCCCAGGCCACAAGCAAAGGGAGGAGTTTATACAAGGGCATGAAAACCATTAAGTAGGATTGTTGAGGGGCACCTCAAAGACTGCCCATCACACGGTCCTAAGCATTATTTCACATGTATGAATATGTTCCTGTAAGAGAGTTATTTTTCCCATTTTAAGACAAGGATGCTGAGATACGTGAGGTTAATGAATTTGATCAAATTAAATAACTAGTAAAGATTTGGTCAGAATTTGCACTCAGGTCTGGCATGATCTTAATGATCACACTTTTCTGCCAGATATGCAATATCTTGCAATTTTACAGTTGAACTTCTATAAAGAAAGTTTCAGAATTTAACATTCCCCCTATTAAATTTTACTTTTTTGTTTTCATTAACTCCTTCATTAGCCAACCCAATCAACTTCTTTATTATGCTTTTTAATATCTAGTTCCTATGACCTTGGGAACAATGTATCTAGATATTTAGATACCACAGTCGTTGACTTTTCACATAACAGCAGCTCAGTTCAAATGAGTGTTAATTGTTTTCTAAATGGTGAAAATGATACTCAAGAGTGAATTAGGAAACATCTGGGTTTGTCCCACATCTTAACTCCTTTGGGCCTCTTTTCTCTGATCTGTTTAAGGGAACTGAACTAGAAGTCCTCGTAAGGCTCTTATGTCTTAATGACACAATGTGATGCTGAAGACAGAAATGGATAATAAATTCATCTAATTCCCCACTCCCACGCTGATCCTAACTCTGACTCCATCGGGACTATTGTGCTCCTTCTGTTGAGGAAGGATGCAGAGAATAGAGTTAGGCACAGACATACCTCATGATTTTTTGAAATTATTTACCAAACCAACAGAAATTTCAAGCAGATGGGGTCTAAGGCCTTATGTCCGATGTGAACTGAATAGACAGATGAAGTTCAGCTCTTCTTTTTTATTGTTTCCAATTTTTTATTTTATTTCCTGGGGAAATTTCTATATGCTTTTCAATTGACAGAAGCTGCAGACTGAGGAACCATTATTTCTCAGGCCTGCCTTCATCCCACTTTGAACTCTTCTCTTCAGAAATGTACATAAGTCATTTTTATCCAGTGATTTACTCTTTTGAGATTCCATTTCTTCATCACTAAAATTAAAGGGTTGAATTACATGATTTCCCATGTTAACACTTAACTAGTTCTTGGAATATGATAATATTTATAAACACTTAATTTTTGGGAAAAAAATGTACATAAGTCAAAAAAGAAAAAAAACTACATTATGAAATAAGAGACTACAATTGCATATGTCCCTCAATATTTCTTCAATTAAATTTCTTAGAACATTTAGTTCAGAGACCTTATATATGCATAAGTCCAAAATGGTCATTCACAATTAAAATAAAATATAACTTTAATAGATTGAACTCAGCCTCCCTGAAAGTGATAATAATCTCTGATTTTTCGAACTGATTTTGGACTTCTTTGAATTTAATCCACTATTGCCTATCTTATTTCAAGAATGAACAATCAGAGGAAAGACACATTTAAAAATATAGGCGTATTTAAGAGCTAAGATACAGTTAGGAGTACAATATTTCAATACAGATCCAGCTATCACTGTTATCCACTTTTTACACAAGTAGATCAATTCAGATCAGTATTAAATAACATGCCATGATCATGCAAATGCTTCTTATGCTTGAATGGCTACACAACAAAGCAATCCAGCAAAAAGAAAACACAATTTGACTAAAGTTTTGTATGCAGCCCAAGTGGAGGGAAAGGTTTATAAATACAGTATTTTGCACATAGTAAATGCTCAATGAACACTGAATATTTGAAGAAACATGAAAAAGATGAACTATCAAGGAATTTGTGATTTAAGGAGTCAAGATTAGTACATGTTTATTTCCAAAACCATTTCTGTAATACCTATTAAATACCAGGGGCTCCCATAGTGCTGGGAAACTGAAAAACAACAACAACAACAACAAAAAAAAAACCCAGCAACTTTTTAAAAATCAATTAAACAGAGACCCTGTCCTCGGGTGAGTAGGCTACATGGAGTTCTATGTAAAATGTGGTGGAAGTGTAGAATAGAACATTGGTTGTTCACCCTGAATTCAGGCACCACTTAAACCAGGTCTTAAAAGTTACTTAGAATTAGAACAAGCAAAAAAGGGAAACAAATTTCAAAGGGTGGAATCTCAGCCACAAAGCAAAGAAAAACAAGATTTGTCAAAAACACGGGGGAATTAATAAGTACTAGAAATACGAAAAGTCAGAGCTTTAAAAACAGTGACACGTTATTCAAATATTTATTTCCTTCATGTGGAATGGGTAAAATGCCTTTAAGGAAAAGGCATTTTATGTTATTCTTTAAGGAAAACATAGAAAGGCTACGATACTGTGCAATTCTGGTGAAAAATATTAGTGTTTTAGGTATTATATTAGTTTGCTAGGGCTGCCATAACAGAGGACCACAGACTAGATGGCTTAAACAACAGGCATTTATTTTCTCACAGTTCTAGAGACTAGAAGTCCCAGGTTGTGACGCCAGGGTTGGTTTCTTCCGAAGCCTCTCTGGTTTGCAGACGGCCATCTTCTCCCTGTGTCTTCACATGGGCCTCCCCTCAGTGTGTGTCTGTGTCCTCATCTCCTCTTCTTATGAGGACACCAGCCATATTAGATTAGAGACAACCCTAAAAACTTCATTTTAACTTAATTACCTTTTGAAAGACTCTACCCCCAAATATAGTCACATTCTAAGAGACCAGAGATTAGGATTTCAACATATAAATGAAAGGGGGGAGCCAATTCAGCACATAATATATACATTTACATTGAGTTTAAGAGTAGAATATCCAAAAAAGAGATGACCTTAAATCACTGGAATTGTAAAACAAGAATACATGTAAGAGGTCATATGCAGAGATTTAGAGCTGAGATGTATCTCCATGGAGATAAATGAAATTATGAAAGTGCAAAAGCCCACAAAAAGAAAAATCTGCAAAGAAAACAGCAGCAAGGCAAGAAAAAATGTGGTTTTGATTTCTCTATGTTCTTCACTTGAAGTACCTAGAAACAATCTAGATGGAAATCATAAAGTATTGAAATTGGGGAAGCCTTTTTGGGCCAAACTCCTCTTTATTCCACTGGGGAAAATAAAAACCTAAAGGTTGAGTGTCTCCCCTTTGAATGGTTAATTTAATAACCATGATTCTAGTTATGTTTTTAAGGACTTAGAATTTTGTATGGTATATGTAATTTCTAAGTATATGGCTATACATGAATTCTGAATATGTTATTTAGATATATTACCTAATATACTATTGTGCTGTCCAATAGTAGCCACTAGCCACATGTGCCTGTTTATATATAAATAATTAAAATTTAACAAAATTTAAAATTCAGTGCCTCTATCATACTAGCCATTTCAAGTATATGGGTGGTTAGTGGCTACCATATTGGACAGTAAGTATAGCCATAAAATAGTTTTGTCATTGCGTAAAGTTCTATTGAACAGCACCAGCCAACAATACTCTAGAAATCATGTATATACTTCTTCTAAAAAGTTTGAGGGAATTCGGTTTTATAGTTCTCTCAAATTATAAAATATAGCAGGTAGTATGTCAACTACAAACACCCCATATATTCTTTGGCAAAAACAAGCTCCTTTCAAAATTTTCCTTCACATTTTTCAACTTCCCATTGACCTTCATTTAAGTAAGGATAAACTCAACTTTTAAAAGACCAAAAAATAATAAAGACACATTACTGATTTTAATCAATGAACAACATTTTTGAACAACCTAAAATAATTCAGCATAACTTCGACATTATTCCAAAAACTCTCCTTCCCTGAAGAAACCCTATAGATTCTTCCTTCATTTCTAAAACACTATGCCCCAATCTGTGAATGGTGGTTGATTATTTACCATTGCATTGAAATGTTGAATTATCCCTGAGAAACTCGTTCACTCATATGCAAATTTTAAATCAAGAAATTAAAATCATTAAGACTATTCCTAATGGATGGGAGAAGTGGATGGAGATAGTCTCAGAGACACAGAGGAAGAACTGAGGGTTGCTAGCCGGGAGGGGGTGGGGATGAAGGAGAAGGGGAAGGGATGAGACAATACAATTGGGTAATTGTAATTTGGCCGCAGGGATAGAAAAAGACAGTTCGAGGAATACAATCAATAATGTTGTAAGCATTTCTTAGGGGGCCAGATGGACCCATGTCCTTTTGGAGAGTCCACTTCATAGTTGATGTAGAGGCCTGACCACCGCATTGTATTTCTGAAACTGATGTTGAATAATACTGTATGTCAACGATAATTATATATACATATATAACCTCGGGACATGGAGTAGAGTGCGGGAACGGATTCAATGGAATTGTAATAGATAAGCATGATATCGGGGGTGGGAGGGCAGTACATGGGGGGAGGGGGGTTGTTACTTTGTGAGGGTGAAAAGGGTAACTATTGCATTGTTCTGTACACCTGAAACTAACAATAAAAAAAAGAAAAAATAAAGACTATTCCTAAATTCACAAAGAATCACATAACAACATGAAAACCATAAAAATGAATCACTTTATTTTTTAACAAGAATATAACTTGATGAAGTTTATGTTTGTACAGAGGAGTGAATAGTATGAGAAGTAGCAGGCATTTTGAAACAGTGAAGATTTGAGTGAGATTTGCCCTAAAAGCAGGTTCGAAAGCTCAGACAGTATTTTTCAAAGGACAGTGTGAGTATCCTCCCAAAAAGCAAAGAAACAAGCAGACTCCAGGACCCCACCTCAAACCTACAAAATCAGAATCTCTATGGATAAAGTACTACAATTTGCTTTTTTAAAGTGACCCTTGGATAATCTTTCTGTCTACTAAAATTTGAGGGGAATAAGAACGCTGAAATCTAATTTAAGACTCCCATGTTTAATGTAATATCTCTAGAAATAATTAGCTGTTCTGGCCATGGGAGTTTCATATCAAGGCATGAAAGAGCCCCATAAAGTAGATATCATTACATGTCCTTGTTTTGCTTTTTAGGAACAGGAATCATGAGTTTAGTTTAATTATAATTTGAAAGTCAGAATATCCTACACATTGCTGAAGAGCTATATAACCTACATACCCAATTATGTGATCCTTTGGGATAAATGAAATTGGGATAAACAAAGTGAAGGTCATTTTTAGTCTTGTGATCTTATATTCTCTCTTTTATTAATGTGCAATTATTTTTTTAACTTTAAAGATGAAACTGAAAAGTAGTCCAGGCTAAAAAATATGTCTAAGGAATTAAAATCATAAGAAAACATTCTCAGAAAGGGCATATAATTTTGAAACACATGCTCATGTATTAAAATTTTGACTTTCTCCTGTTAATCTCTCTGTTAATTTGATTATTAGCCCAGGTAGAAGAACTAAGGTGGGAGGGAAAATATTAATTATTTTTTTATACCCCACATATATTTATTTCACATGACTTATTTTACAAAGTTGCATTCTTAACTACTGAGATCCCTTGTGATTAGTTTTGCTTCATTTTCAATACATCTTTTTGTTTTAAGTGTCACCTTTGCTCATTTGTATATCTGCAATGGTTGAGAAGAGAGCCTAAAGGGATGTGAATGCAGAATATACCTCCCATTAGAGCTATCTGAGCACCTACTATGTGCCTGGCATTCATCCATGCCCTTTTTGCACATTTTGTAGCATCCCAAAAAAAGCCAGCTAAGGCCACACTGCACTCCATCTTGTGTCAACAAGCAAGCCAAGAATTAATACCCAGAGAATCTCACATACAGTCTGAGATACTGCTGGTGTCTGAGTCTTCACCTCTTTTCACAGAGAAACGGGTGGAAATTGCAGTTATAAACAACTTTTCACCTGCTAAATCATTTTAGTTGGCAAGTATTCTCAGTGTTGCTGACAGAGCCCAAAGACTGGTGAGTAATAAAGAAGCATTTCCCCCCCTTTTTTGTAGAAGTCTGGGCCCTCTTCACCGTTGATTGCTGTTCAAATAAAATGAAATGATGACAGCAGTAGGCTAAGATAGTCCACTCTATTCTCTTTTTCTAATGCCGGCAATAGGATCTATCGTCCATTGGAAAGACATTCAGTCCCTGAAAGCAAGATCTTAACGCTTCATGAAAGTTTGAGGAAGTGCAAGGATATTTCTGGAAGTTAGCCAATTAGTGTCTACAAGATTTGATGCTTTCCCCTCTCTCTTTTACTTCTTCTCTCCTCAACTGTCTGAGTTCTTTTATCCTCAGCTAAACAGCAGCCAAGGAGCCTGAGGCAGTAAATAAGATCTGAAAAATATCTGTTAAATCAACTTGAGGCCAATTCCTTTACACAGATGGCACATCACAGACGTGACCTTGATCCTGCTCAGTCAGTTTATAACGAAATGCTATTAAGCACAAACTCAAGGGGAAAATGAAGATTGTCAGAGAAAACTTATAAACTAGGAGGAAAACAAAATCCTCTAAATGTATGCAGCTATTGAGTTATTGTTTTGTCTCCTTTCTTGAGCTCCTTGGAGGGAAATATATCATCTCATTTGTCTCTCAGACCTTGGTAGACACAGCAAGTGCCACGTGGTAAATGTTCAAAAAACGGCTTAAGGAGTGAATGGGAGTGAATGAATGAATGCACGCGAGCCTGTCCCTTCTGTTAAAGAATCCCTTTTTAACTTTATTTTGTTTGATTGTGACCTCACAGCCAGAAATGTCGCTTTCATTCCATTTTAGCCCTCAGTATCTCTCTAGACTATTCTAACTGTCCTCTAGTTGAACGCCCAGAGTGTTTCTATCCTCAATACTACATGGTGGCACTCAATTCATCTCCAATACTGCTTTAGTCGTGTGAATTCTCGGCAGAAAAAACTTGCGGGTCCCTCATCCCCCAAACTCCATCTCCAGCCTTTGAGACACAGTCTTCTTCCAACCAAATTTCTTGTTTCACCTCCCTTCCCCATTTAATCAAAGAAAGTTCTTTCAAACCTCGCATCGTTCTGCAAACAGGCCCAGAAATGTCCATTTCACATTATTTGTTCAGCAACAAAAATTTATACAGTGCCTATTAGCAAAAAATTGTGTTAGATGTTTGTGTTCCTGAAAACTTATATTTACTTTAAGTTTTCATCTGTAAAATCATGTTATATTCACTAATATCCTTTGATTGAAAGGGAGACTATTGTGAGACCTGCTGTGGACAAAAGGTTCCTTATATATATTTTTTTCCCCTTATTTCTCTATGTGTATGTCTTTCTTAACTTATTTCTTACCTAACATCTAATATAAAAAAATCATTGTAAGGTGGATTTTATTTATCACTAGTGTTAGGAAATTAGAACTGTTTCCATGCTAACTGTAAATCAATAAAGATGGAAATCTATAAAACATAGTCAGCAAAAACACATAGGAAGGAGGTGAAATTTCCCAACCTGCTATGTCAGGTTTCATGATTTACAATTTTTGGAACCTTTTACACCAGTGTAAACTTATAATCATGTCAGAAATAAAAACCTTTAGAAATCACTCAACAACCAAGAGAATTTTCAATATAGAATCACTCAATTCTAAAATATAAATATTTATTAGCAAAGGGTATCAGATATATCAAACACCAAAGAAAAATTTAGTATCTTTCCTTATAACAAGTACTGTGTACTTACCTCTAGATGAAATGAATATACATCTCAGAAATAACAAAAAGCCCTATACTGCCGCTGCAATCATGTGTAGTAGGAACAGTAATTTTTACAAAGAAGTATTAGTGACACCAATTATTTTTCTACCAACCAGCTTCATTTTAAAATCTGTGGCTTTTGTGGCTCTTTGTAGGATACAGGTAAACTCTGGATAGAGGAATCTATTTTCAAACCATAAATACTGCTGACCAAAACACTTCCAAAAATGCAAAATATTCTTTATTTGTGAGTTTCAAAGGGATTTAAGGGGTATTCATCTATCTAATTCATCTGGTAAATATTTATTTGATACCAATTATATCCAGGCTCTAGACTGAAATACAGTTTTCATTTTCAAAGAGCTTACTATCTAGTGTGATAATTAGAAATGGATGAATTAGTGTCTGTAGTCATGAACAATGAGCTTTTGGCCTACTGGGATTATCCGTACATCAGAAAGCTGATTAAAACCATCAGCTTCACACTCAGTCATATGGGGTTCAAACACTGATCCTCACTGATTTCTCTTTGTGTGACCTTGGTAGGTCACTGGACTTCTCTGGTCTACTAAGTTCCTTCACCTCAAAAATAAGAATTTAAGAACAGCCGCCTTCTAGGATTGTTCTGATGATGAAACATTTCCCAGCATGAGGTAATTGCTCTGTAAATAATTGTTGTTTTTGTTGCTATTGTTAATGGTAGAAATGAAAAACATATGGGGTTTTACCTAACAAGGGGAGAGGGATGTGTATGCCAGATAAAGGGAACAGCAAGTGAGAAGAGGTTTGAAAATGATGCATGTATTAAAAAAAAAAAAAAGTAATTCTGTATTCTCATATTGGGCCCTGCTGGGACACTGAGAAGAGATGAAAGATAAGTTAGAGCAAGGTTGTGAAAATTAAAATTGTCATATTCTTCATCCAATTCAGACTGAGATTTTCAGTTACTAGACTAAGGAGACACTGGTGCCTAGCAAAGTTGCTGAGCTCAAATACAAGCAACAGAAACTGTACTGAGGGGAAATAAGCACATATCGACTCTATTCCCTGTATTCCACAAAGCATGATTTATATGCACTTGGCATCTCAAATATTTTGAAGACACACACACACACACACACACACACACACATACATGTTCTCTTCACCAAATAGGAATTTCTAAACTAAGGCATACTTTCACTAAATGTAGGGATGTTTTTTCCTTTTGAAATAATTAAAATCTGTTCCAGTTCCATTGTTCTTTTTTTTCCTTCAGATACGTACCCAGAAGTGTGACTGCTGGATCTCACAGTAGTTCTATTTTTAATTGTTTGAGGAACTTTCATACCGTTTTCCATAGTGGTGGCACCAATTTACACCCATCAACAGTGCATAAGGGTTTGTCCACTTTTAAAATTGAAATATTCCAACTGAAAATAGTAAAAAACAAACAAACCCTGTTTGGAAACTAAGAGCCAAACATATACAAGATATCAGGTCTCTCAGCTAAGATTTGAGTAACAAAAAAACAACAACAAAAAATGTTTAAACCTCTCAGGTATGTGAAAATTCAGAGGAGAAGAACATTCACCTATCTGGCATAATTGCTTACAGAAATTTTAACCCAATGTTCCCTAATATCCAAACAAAGTCAGATTTAAGCTTGATTTCTAGCTGTGTTAGATAAGCTTAGGCAAATCATCTTGTATGTCCAGGTATTATTTCTCAGTTTCAGACCATCTACAATAGAATCACTTACAAGGCTTATTAAAAATGAAAATTGATGGGCTCCATCCCAGACTTACTGAATTAGAATATCTGTAGAGCAGCCCCCATAAGCCTGAATTTTTGACATACTTTCTTTGATAATTCTGATGAACAACAAATTTGAGAACCGATGTGTTTGTATTTCAATTCCATTTTACAAAAGATAAAGAATTTCTCATTAAAAAACAGTTATTGAGCATTGACTAAGCACCTTAATCTGGGCTTAGTGATAAAAGAGATGTCAGGCCCCCAATAAGCTTACAACAGTGGGGGAACGAAAACCCAGGAGAAAGATGGCGAGGTCACTTTAAGTGCCTACCGGGGGCCAGGCACTGGGCTGAGTTCTTGGCAAAGAGGGCCTCATGCAACATCACAGCACATTAAAAAACGGGTTTGTTTGTTTTTTAATAAGTTGAGCACAGCTCATGCATGTTCTTTATACTAGAGGTGATAAGGTAAATCCATACGGCAGAATAAAATCTGAAAGGTATGAGCAATATAGACAGTTCTGTAAGAGTTACACACACACACACACACACACACACACACACACACACACACACACACACACACATCAGCAGCAGCAATTGCCATATGTGAGAAATGCACATTCTCAGAAGCCCAAAGAAGGAGGGAATCACTGCTGGTTTCATCACAACACATGTCTAGGATGTGACTGGGACTTCAAACAAGAGGGAAGAACTTGTGCAGGAGCGTGACCCTGGAGAACTATAAGAAGCTGGTGTCATCAAAGTTTTTAATTTCACCCAATCCAACCTTCCAAAGCAGAGGAAAAAAAAGCCCCAGGGGCCCACTCTTCCTCGACTCTGGGAAATCTTCTCTGGTTCTTTCAATCCCACCCAGAGTAGGTTAAGGGCCCTTCCAATGTACTCCCATAGCTCCTCGGGCGTAGCCAGTTAATAGCATGTGCCCACCAGTATCATAGCACTTACCTGTACCATAGTAATGACTCTTTACCTGACCATCTAACTCACTGAACTATAAACTTCTTGAAGGAAACAAGTATGTCTTTAACTATGTATGTTCAATGTCATCAACCTAGGATACTCCTTAACACACAGTTGTTACATGTTTGCTGGATTTATATGTATGATGTATAAATTACTCCACTTTGAAGACTATTCCTCCCTCTTAACCTTTTATCAAGTCTTGTTATTTAACTTCTACAACCGCAGAAAGCTGAATCAACAGGGCGATGATGATCATAATCTCATTTGTCTGGGCCAGGTTTAATTTTAAATTAAAATAAGTGTGTTTCCTCCTCTCATTTGTACTTGTGGGTATTGTGTGTGTGTGTGTGTGTGTGTGTGTGTGTGTGTGTGTGTGTAAGAAAGAGACAGAGAGGAAACAGAGGGAGAGTTGGCTTTTCCTCAATTCCTTAATTCCCAGAGTCTGAAAAAATTTAGCAGCTGGACTTCGCAAAAGCCCGGGCTGACCAATGGTGGTCAGGGAGCCATTGCTAACCTCCAGGAAGCTCCCTGAAGCTTGAAACCTGCCTTTGAGTGATTGAGGGACAAAATTCAAATTTTGTGCTTAAGACACCAGAACATTAGTCTTCAAAAAGAGAAGCCTCTGAAATTAGAAAAATAAATTTAAAAAGGAAAGGAAGATTTACTGAGCAGAGAACAATGACTCCAAGAGGGAAGAGAGCCTAAATCTCACTTCTCAAACATGGCTGTTATTCAAACTGATTAATTCTCCTCCATTGACTGGAGTAGGAAAATGGTAGCTCATTTCTCTACTGCTGCCTATGGGCAAGTTGTGTTGTATTTTGGAGTTTGGGTTGGTTTTTTGTTTGTTTGTTTTTTTGTGTTTTCTTAGTCGTAACTTCAGCACAGCACCTTGATCATTATCAAACCACCCCTTTCATAGTGATCAGAGAGAAGAGGTAAGGCTGCTCGGTTTGCACAGAGCTCCAGCTTTCATTGTGCTTCTTCCTTCTCTTCAGTTCAATCCTCCTTATCTGCACACAAGGACGGGACTGAAACACGAGGCTTTCTGAGCCTCAAAAGCCTCTGACGCTTTATCCCCAGCTCAAGTGAAAGCCATTCTAAAAGACTTCCTCAATTAGAGACTATCATTTGTGTTTTCTTTTCCAAGTTAAAAGTACATGTGATTGACTGGTGTTCAGATCTGAGTCTTTAGAATCAGTTACGTGATTCTTGAGAATCGGTTATTTAAAATTATAAATACAAATACAGTAAGAGACAGGAAGAATGATCTGTCATTCTTAGGAGACAAGAGCTCCTAAGAAGTGATGGGGAGAACGGAGGGGAGCTGCATAAAAACTTTTGTTTCCCGTTAGAAGCCGTGCTGTATTTTTTTATGTTGTTCATGCCTGCCATCTAGTGGTGAACATGTAGTAATGCTTAATTCGGATCTGAAATCACAAACCACAGAACTTTTAAAATAAAGATGTGATTAAGTCAGTCAACAGGACTGTTTACCTCTGTGAACAAGTTCCATCCCTTTCTCTCTGGTCTAGACATAATTGTAAATGTTCTGAATCTGTTAATTTCCACAGCATTTCAATGGAGAGCAAAGGCTCCACATATAGAATGGATTTTAAGTAGTTTCATGATTTCCACTAAAGTACCCAATGTCCCATGTGGGGCAAGTTCCCAGAAAACTGTTACATTACGGAATCTAGCATTTCAACAAGTTCCCTTTCCTAAATATCGAATGACCCAATAGTTTCTTGCAAGATACTATTAAACCCGAGGGTTAAATAAACTAATAAAATAGAGCTGAAACTGAGGGTCCTTATGACTTTGATTAAAACTCGCTTTAAACCTTAGCTCTAAAAACCATCTCTCTCTCTCTCTCTCTCTCTCTCTCTCTCTCTCTATATATATATATATATANCTCTCTCTCTCTCTCTCTCTATATATATATATATATATATATATATATATATATATATATATATATATATATATATATTCCTCAGAGACCTAGCTTTTCTCCCAGATAATCAGCCACCTCCGAGGCAGCAAGACAGTAGCCTAATGGTCACAGGATCAGGACCTCCGGCAGGCTGAAGATAACATCACATCTTGACCTAAGTTGTGTTTCAGTCCCTGAGCCCCAAGGTGAAACGACCCCCTGGCTACTTTCCCATGAAACCAGACAGAGGGACGCCTGAACAGATCTCAGAACTGTCCTCAAAACCTGAAAGATGATTTATTACCCTTACCTCACCTCTGACCAATAAGCTCCCAGCACCGCCCTGAACTCCTAACCCACAGGGTCTTGTGATTTTTGTATATAATCTGTAACCCACACGCCATCCAGGAGTCAAGTCTTTCAGGGCATTAGCTTGCCTATGCTCGGGATTCGCCAATTCTCTGATAAACCTTACTTTCTATGCTACAGAATCCTGCTCCTGGGTGTCTTTGGCCAGTGCACGCAGGCAGACGGACTCAAATACTGGGATCCTGGTAACAGAACTGTCGTCTCTGAGTACTGATTCAATAATCAGAAATACCCCCTGCCTTTTTTATGCTTGATGTAAAGAAAAACTCAATTGTACATGATATAGTCTCTAATTTTCATTTTTTTAAAGTTGCCTTTTTAAAGAACTTGCTTTAAAACTTTTTTTTTCCCCCAAAGACAAGCTTTCTCCTTTGTAGGGGAGGAAAAATAATTCTTCTTCTACCCTTCTAAGTGCCTCTGCCTGGTCTGATAATCAAATTGCCATGAGACAAAGTAACAGGAGAAAATGACCACATTTATCATATATGTACATATGGGGGTTCCACAAGATGATGGGACCCCTGTACAAATCAGACAGGTAAGGCTTATATGCCAGTTCTGAACTAAGGAGAGGGAGGCAGGGGTCTGGGACTTCACAGGGAAAGCAGGCAATTCACAGGTAGATGAGAAAGAGCAAACATTTGGTTAACAAATTCTTGCTTGACCACCCAGAAACAATGAAACACAGAGGGCAGTCGAACAAACACATTTTGCAGGTTCCTCCCTGTCTGTCATATTTAGTTTATATTACACTAAGGTGATAGCTCCTTTCCTTTAAGCAGGATTTTCTATCTGAATTCCTCTAGGCAGGTAAGGGGGAGGTGAAAGGCTCTTGTTCAGTCTTTTCATTTCTTAAAAATAACAGCTTCAAATAATATCCCCAAAAGGCAGATTTGGGGTTCACAAAACTCTGGTCACATTCTTAGCCTTCAGGCAGCAGCAGATTAAGGAGACCCCCTTCCCAGAAAGGCAGGAGGAAAGTAGCCTAACTGGCAAGCCAGGGACAAATGTTTGGTTGTGCGTTAGCAAAGAGATAATGGAAACCTAGCTGAGGTATTAGATTATGGGACATGAACATTGGAAGTGAAGGTTATACCTTAGAGAATAGAATGGACAGTTCATGAATTCTTCATAGGCATCTGTAAAAGGCTTCACAGTTAACAGAAAGCTTCACCTAGGCTGCCTCACTTAAGCCTCAAAGTCTAGCAGATAGCAAACCTTGTCCTCATGTTATAGATGAGGAAAATTTGCCTTAGCAAAGTTCAGTGTCTTTTCCAAGGTCATAGTCATATAGCTGGCCAGAACACATATTCAAACACAGAGCATGAGAAAGGAAACGTTTAGGTAAAAAAAAAATTCTTTAAAAGATGTAGGGGACAAGGCTGAGGGAACTTGAGGAAACACCTAAATCTAATCAAAAGTTTAAAAATATCGTTATCCTACTCTAATGCAGTAATTGCCTACTATTGTGGGATCTTTAAATCAAGTATATTAGTCTGTGAAGTAAAAATGAAATAGAACAGACAACGTGGAAGAAGAACAAATCAAGAAGCTGGATAATCTGTCTGAGTAATACAAAGCCCAGAGAAATGACACCTCAATAACCAAAATGCCTCTAAAACTATTGTTCTCCCTCCTGCAACCTGAATCTTGGCCCAGAAAGAGAAGCTAAGGTATAAAAAAAGTCAATTTTAAGTGACAGTAATCCCTATGAAATATTGAGAAAAGAGGGTTTTTACTTCTCAAATATTAAATCTCTTCAAATAGCGGTATTCTCCATTAGGAGAGGCCAAGCCATGAAAGAGAAAACTCATGTTTAACTATCTGTATTCACCCTGTATTTGTATTCACCTTTGTTATAATAGATTTAATCCCTTCCCTCATTATTACACCACAAAGTCAGAATGTTATTTTTCACATGCTAGGTTGTAGAAGGAATATAAGATATTCTTACTAGGAATAAAACTAGCCTTTATAGAAGGGTTTTAGCCCTCCTGCCTGCCTTTTGGCAGATGTAATGAAGCCCAGGAACAGTTTTTAAAACCTGAATGAGAAAGAAAACAAGTGGTTTAATGTTCCTGAAAGACTCTGAAAGCAGAGAGCCACATCCTCAGCCACAACAATGAAAACATAGTCTTCAGAGTAGCCTCAGTCAGTCCCAAACTTCTTGCACTAGCTTTCCATTGCTACATGCAGATTTTACTGCACCAGGCTGGTGGGTAGATGAGATATACTCCCAGGTGGAACCACCACTGAAAATCATTTATGTGGCTAACACTGAACGACAATGAAAAAAAAAATCCACCAAATAGCATTATTGAATGCACGCGTTTAAAATCTGGAGGTAAATCCTTAGGGACATTGTTTCAAATCACCTTTAGAGTGAATTCAATGAAAATGTTTCTCCATGAGTAATGCAACCGTTGACCTGCGTTATTCAACATGCTCTATCGAAATTAATGTGAATTCCTTGATCCCTTGTCTCCATGTAAGCTGAATAGCAATGAAATAAAACAACTGGGAAATGAACCCTCTCGCTTTATTACTCACCAGCTGCAGCCTGTAGTTGTTATTCATAGATAAGTTTGTTCTTAGACCAGAAACAACTAAGGACACAGAAACTTAATTCCAAAGAGTATGCAACAGAATTAAATAATTTACCACAAAATGAGCAAAATCCTAATACTGTCTTTGCTGTTTGTTTTCTTTACGATGATATGGACTGAACCTTTTGTCCCTCCGCCTTCCACTCTACTACATGAGAATGACTTGATTTACCATAGTGTTCTGGACCTTCAGCAGGACTTGGAGAATTAGCTCTGAGTCCAGGAGATTGACACACACCTTTTGTATGCTATTTAGAAACACTGTCGTCTCCCTGTCCTGAGGTGGCTCATCTCACTGCATGATGGCTCTAGGAGTGGACTGTGGATTTGCCAGCATACGGGACTAAATACTTTAAGAAATTATTAGCAATTAACTCGATAGCAGCAAAAAAAAAAAAGATTACAAAATGGGCAGAGGACCTGTATAGCCATTTTTCTAAAGAAGACAAACAAGGTTGGTGGGAACGCAAATTGGATGCAGCCACTATGGAAAATAGTATGGAGTTCCTCAAAAAAATTAAAAATGGAACTACCATACCATCCAGCAATTCCACTCCTGGGTATATACCCAAAGGAAGTGAAACAGAACCTCAAAGAGACATCTGTACTCCCAGGTTCACTGAAGCAATATTCACAATAACCAAGATATGGGAAAACCCTAAGTGTCCATCTACAGTGAATGGATTAAAAAAATGTGATTACACACACACACACACACACACACACACACACACACACTGGAATATTATTCAGCTTTTAAAAAGAAGGAAATATTCTGCCATTTGTGACAACATGGATGGATCTTGAGGACATTACGCTTAGTGAAATAAGTCAGACAGAGAAAGAAAAATACTGTGTGATCTTACTTATACGAGGTCTGACAATTACGGTCACAAACTTGCCTCTGTGTGCTTATATTGGCAGCACTGTACAAACAGCTCAGTAAGGTTTCATAACCTTGGTATATCAGTGTCTCACAGCTGTGTTTGTGTCGACGTGCGGTGGTGTCTCGCTGTGTGGCGCGTTTTTGTGTGCCATCACAAGAATGTCTGAGCTTGAATTAGAGCAACAGACCAACATTAAATTTCTTGTTAAACTTGGCAAGGGTGGAAGTGAAATAGGGGACATGTTAGTCCAAGTTTATGGAGATAATGCCATGAGGAAAATGGCAGTGTACAAATGGATTAAACGTTTTTCTGAGGGGAGAGAATGTGTCACTGATGAAGAGAGGTCAGGGCGGCCAGTAACGAGCAGAGCTGATGAAAACAATGCAAAAATTAGTCGAATTGTGCATCAAAATCATCGGCTGACTGTGAGAAGCATAGCAGACCAAGGAAACATTGATAGAGAAACAGTTAGGAAAATCTTAACTGAAAATCTTGGCATGAAAAAGGTGTGTGCAAAAATGGTCCCGAAATAGCTCTTGCATCACGACAATGCACCAGCTCACACGGCACTGCCTGTGAGAGAGTTTTTAGCCAGGAAACAAATAACTGTATTGGAACACCCTCCCTACTCACCTGATCTGGACCCCAATGACTTCTTTCTTTACCCAAAGATAAAGGAAATATTGAAAGGAAGACATTTTGATGACATTCAGGACCTCAAGGGTAATATGACGACAGTTCTGATGGCCATTCCAGAAAAAGTTCAAAAATTGCTTTGAAGGGTGGACTAGGCGCTGGTGTCTGTGCATAGCTTCCCAACAGGAGTCCTTCAAAGGTGACTGTGATGATATTCAGCAATGAGATATGTAGCACTTCTTCTAGGATGAGTTTGTGAACTTAATTGTCAGACTTCATAAGCACCTTGAGGGCAGCGACCCCATCTGCCTTTTTCATCGAGGTAACCTCAGCCCTTCCACTAAAATCAGTCAGAAAATATTAACTGACTCCTGAACGAAAAAGGAGTCCCTACACTGTCCTTCCTTTGCTATCGAGAAGAAAAAGATCACTGGAATATCTTTTCCTCCACTACTATGACTAACTCGAAAACAAATTAAATATTTATTCCTCTGTTGCAACATTTACTTCATTTTCATAACATATGAAGTCTCCATAAGTTATATTGTTACTTGTCTAAAAGGATCTGGGAGACCTTCTCTGCTTCCTAGTGTAAGACAGAGGACATGTGTTGTGTAATAGAAAATGGGCATTTAGCTTGAGCACCAGATGAGGCCTTAACGGTGGTTTAGGGAGACAAGAGGACTCAGACGACAGAGCCAGGCTGCCTGACATCCAATCTTACTGCTGTGTGACCACAGCAGGTTACTTCACCACTTTTGACGTCAGGTTCCTCATCTATAAAATGGGATTAAAAATAGGCTCTACTTCATAGAATTGTTAGGAAGACTGAAAGAGTTAATATATGTAAAACATTTAGGACAGAGCCAACCATCCAGTGGTAGTGATTATTAGTCAGCAGTTTTAGACCATGGCTAGCTGCCAGCATTGTGCTAGGCACTTCCTGTGTATTAGTTCAGATGCGTTTACTCCACCAATAAATCGAGTGGAATGAACTGGATTTTTTAAAGAGCCTTTTGAGTTCCACCATTTCAATGATTTTAAGCAGGCTAATTTTTGTCATGGATGTAAATCACACTGCCTCTCTCCTACGTCACCTAATAATTCCACTTCCTTGTGTGTGTACTATTTCTCACTTGATGTTCGCAACTTGATGTTCGCAACTGTTTAAGAAGAACCTTAATGGACAGGCCATGGAGTACAGTAGCGAGAGTCAGGGCAGGCTGACACCCACCGGCTCTGTGCGATTCACTGTTTGTTTGTTTTTTTTATTTGGCAGAGACACTTAATCACTCCTATCCTCAGCCTCCTCACTCATGAAATAAAATAATAGGGTTAGACGATCTTCATTGTTTCCTCTAGATCTAAAAAAAATAAAACACAACAAAACAAAAAGAACAACAGAAACACTCAGTCTTCAACCACATAGTCTTCTTCCTTTAAATAATCATTGAAGGACTATTTTTCTTCAAAAGATTGTCTCCCAGTCAATGTCAACAATTCCCTAATCAAGAAAACAAGATTTTACCTGTTTCTACATGGATGTTTGTTGTAGGTGATTTCTTTATTAACATTGTGAACTTCAAGCCCAAACCATTACTATTCTTTGCATCAGTACAACTAGTACTAAGGGCCATACCTTCTATTTGAAAAGCTTGGTGGCTGATGAGAACAGCATTATGCCTCAACATTCTAAAAATAAGACCTTGAGAGACAGAAGGGAAAAAAACAAAACAAAAAACATGTCCTGTAATTTTAAGATTTACCACGAGAGGGCAGGGTTAATCCAATCCTGGATACCTCACCTCTCTTTTTCCTTCCTCCCTTTTGCCATTCCTTCCTTCCTCCCTCCCTCCCTTCCTTCCCTCCTTCCCTCCTTCCCTCCTTCTTTGTCTCTTTTTAATATATTAAAAGGAAACACAGATGCACAGATGAGAGTGTAAATTGTTAAAAACTTTTCCCCAAAATTGCATGGTTCCTTTTGTAAGAATTGTAAAAATGTTCATCTTATTAAATGCTTCCATAAAGTATGCACCCTAAAGAAATAAAAAGCAATATATAAGAAAATGGTCCTTGTAACATTTTCTACATTGGCTTTTTTTTTTTTTTAAATTGGGCAATTGGGGGAAGGGAACAGCGCTGGGGAAGCGGGGAAGGGGAACAGACAAGTTGCTGTCTTTTCTTCAGTCTAGTTGTGGAGGACGTTGCTTCACTGGCTCATGTTGGTATTATCATTGCACTCTTCCAGGGTGAGGCAATCAGTCGCAGGCCACTGGACAGCCACTCACTGCGGCTCACAGCAGCTCATGAAAGCGCACACCAGCTGCGGGCCAGCCCCACTGCAGCCTATGCCATCACCGGTGACTCACGGCAGCCCAGCTCCAGGTCAAGTTGTTGTTCACCATCTTAGCTGTAGAGTGCACAGTGTCACTGGCCCACATGTGGGTTCTGAACCGGAGCCCTGCTGCTCAGAGCTGGCGTCCCAAGCCAACTCTTAACCAACGCGCCACTCGGCCGGCCCCACATTGGCTTTTAAAAGTGGAAAAAATCTAAATGTCTAGCACTGTAGATGTAGACAGATGATAGATAGATGACAGATAGATAGATAGATACATAGGTACATAGATAGATGATAGATAGATAGATAGATAGATAGATAGATAGATAGATAAAATATAAAACTGATGGGATACACTGCAGCTCTTTTAAATGAATGTTTAGAAGTTAGATAGTAACATATTAAAATACTTATGTTAAGTGAAAAAGTAAAGAATACTAAATTTAATTTATTCTGGATTGAATATGCCATTTAAAAAAATAAACTCCTAACTTTATAGTGACACAAATACTCAAACTACATGCTCCTTACAGCATTGTAAAGAGCTGTAAGGAGCTCTTTACAATGATAAAATAGCAACATTAATAATAATATAATAATAATAAAATAGAAACATTTAAATGTCCCTACCTCCATGAAGCACATTTCAGTTATTTTATTGTTTGTGTGTATGCTATTTATAATATGCTTAAACCTCTTTTTCTTGACCCATCAACTTTAAACAGTATCTATAGAACACCTCACCTACATGGTGAATTTAAGCTCCGTGTAAGAAGACACCATCTGTGTTCATCATCTTTTGATAGAAATCTATCACAGTCGCCTAGCTTGTAAAACCAGGTGAGCTATATATAAAATTAAGAACATATTCCCCCATACATTTTCCCCTATTTTTCCCCCTCTGTCTTCCATCTGTTTCCCACTATGCCATCCTGTTACATTATCCTAGGTAGATAACCTGTTTTCTCTCTGATTTTTAAGCTCTTCCATTTATCCGTGCTGTTCTAAACACCAGGAGGGCATGTTTAAATAAAGAGTCTATTTAGATTATTCTGCTCAGAACTCAGTTATTGCCTTCTTCAATCTGAATATTTTCATCTCACGTCAGCACTGGGAAGCTGATTTTCATTTTGTTTTGGTTTGGTGTTTGTTTGCTTATATTTCTTGAATTATTTCTACTTTGTCATTTTCTGTGTTCCCTTTTGAGAATTATTATTCAGGTGTGGGCTCTTCTGAATCGACATTGTATGCTTTTAAAATGTTTCTCTTATAATTTTCAGTGTCTTTGTCCTTTCGTTCTACATTCTGGGAAGCTCCTTGACTGTCTATTCCAGCCTTTCAAATATTTTTTCCTATTTTTATGAACTCTTGCTTGTCCCCCACTCCTTTTCAAAACAGCCTATTCTCATTTTTATAGGTTTGAAATCTCTTAAACTAAAAGTTACCTTAAAATATTTCTCTCCTACTATAATTGATCTGTTTCCTTAGAGATCAAGTTTTCTCTTTTTTCCCTTTGGTGGATGACCTCAAAAGGCGGTGAATTTGGTTACCTGTTCATTGTTGTGAATGATGGTTGGCTGACGCACGGACCTGGCACCACAGGCCTATGCCTTGGATGAAAGAGCAGATGGATGCAGCCCCTATGTAGGCGAGACTGATGTACAGGCTTCATTTGGGGTACCCGGAGAGGAGCAGGAAGGCAGACTGCTCCCCAAATGCCAAGACAAAGACGGTCCTAAGCGGGAAATGCTAATCCCCAACTGAGAGGCCTTAGTCTTCCCAAGGAAGACTGTTCCATTTCTATGGGGTGTACCTGTCTGGCTTCAATCTGTGGGCAAATGCCAGCACAGCGCACAAGAGGAGGATGAGGGTGGCATAAACCCATGGGAGCTGTAGATCATCAGTTCTTAGTGGCCTCAGTCAGTCACCTGATTTCTGCTTTTCCTTCCACTGCTCAATCTGATAGGTGTATCATGAAAAAATGGGTTCAGGGATGGCCAGTTAGCTCAGGTGGTTAGAGCGCAGGCTCATAACACCAAGGTTGCCGGTTCGATCCCCACATGGGCCACGGAGCTGCTCCCCCCACAACTAGATTGAAACAACTACTTGACTTGGAGCTGATGGGTCCTGGAAAAACACACTGTTCTCCAACAAAATCTTTAAAAAAAAAATGAGTTCAGCTCCCACTACAGTTTCATCCTATATACACTGAGTCATGAGTCCCTCCTTTCTGCTTCACCAGCAATGAGAGCCTATTCACCCTTAGTATTCCAGAAATTGGTTAACATTTTTGGCGTGCTGATACCTCTCTTCCAGTTCTCTGTACTCATGAGACTGCATTACCCTTTGTAAACTCCTGCAGTCCTTTCAGTGAATTTTTGAGCAGGAGGAGACGTAAACCCATGTGTTCAACTTACCACCTGAATCATAAGCCAAGCTTGGATTTACCCTGTGGGCAACTGAGTCCACTTCGGTGCATTCAAAGGGCAACTACCTTTGTGTGTGCATTATAGTGGAGAGGAAAACGTTCCCAGCACGAGGCCTGGGGAACCATGCTAATGACTTTCAAAGGACTGACATGCGTTTATTCACCCATTCAGTCGATATTGGGTGAGAATTACTCAAGGTCAGGAATGATGCTCAGAATTTTTATACAGAAACTGGAAGACAGCTCTTGATCTCTGGGAGCCAGAGTTCTGTGTCCTTTGCAGCCAAGCAAACTTACAGTGACATTATGTGACGGCATCAAGAAAGACTTCCAGAAGAAGGGACATTTGAGTCTGGCCAGTGAGGCAGAGAGCATGTCATCCTGGAAAAGAAGGGAAGGGGTTGTGAAAGAGAATAGGGCCTGTGTGAAACTTTATACATTTAATTGTACCTCAGTGCAAATATTTGGCAGGAGCCAGAAAAAAAATGGCTCAAAGTTGGCAGAAGTCAGATCTCGTTAGACTGCCATACTAAGAAGTCTAAACACAGTCCTGATGGTGATAAGATGATACATACTTCGAGTAGGGAAATAATACAATCAAACTTCCATTTAGTGTCGACCACATCAGGTTTGGGAGGAAGAACTGAAGGTGGGGTGGGGTGAGATTTGACACTGTTCAGAAACTTGGAGTAATCTGTCTGAACAACTCAAGATATAGGTAACACTTAGCTGACACTTTTATTGTTCCAATTAGAAATAACATGTATGTGTGTAGAGCGCTTATTGTTGGGATGAGAACAGAGCAGCCATTAAATAATGATAGAAGTAGGGCCAGTTAGCTCAGGTGGTTGGTTAGAGCACAGGCTCATAACACCAAGGTTGCTGGTTCGATTCCCACATGGACCAAGGAGCTGCAACCTTCCACAAATAGATTGAAGACAACTACTTGACTTGGAGCGGATGGGTCCTGAAAAAGCACACTGTTCCCCCAATAAAAAAATAAATAAATGAAAATAAAAAATAAATGATCATAATGATAGAAGTATACAAACCCTATTCTGTTTAGTTCTCATAACAACCATGTGAGGTGTTATTAAGAATGTATGACAGAGGGCCAGCCGAGTGGCTTAGTTGGTTGAGAACTTGCTCAAGAGTGTGAGCTCTGAGCAACGGGGTCACCGGTTTGGGGGGCGTGGAGGAGGAGGGGGGAAAATATGTATGACAGATGAAGACACTGAGAATGAGGGTGTTTCAGTGATTTATCTAAAGACACAGCTCCAAAGTCATGTCCAAATTGGTCCCACACGGGGGCCGCTGAACCATCACTCACTATCTCTGAACACATTGCCCCCTGTCTCGGAACAATTCATTTGGAATCCAGAAATAATCCACTTGGCAGAGATGCAGATGGAATTCAGACACATGAGTACAAACACCTTCAAAACCTTTGATTCTGTGTATCCATTGTCCTCCAGAATAGGGGGCGAACCTATAGAACCAGAGCTAATCCAGAGCAAACCTGACAGCAGGGAATGGAAGATGTCACGTGGGCACTGCAGGTCCCCGAGATGACTTGATTTCCATTCCCATTAACTCGCAGCATCTACCCTATAATATAGGATAATTATGCGTCTCAGAGGAGGATAGTATGTCTACGTGCTCTCTCTTCTGCCTCTCTGATGGACTTAAGAATGAGTTTAAGAGAAATGACAAAATATCTCTATGCAAATGAATTCCCTCAGAGTGAGCTCCCACTATAAATCCATCTCCTTTTTTTTTTTTTTGGTCTCCCATCCTCCACCACTTTGATAATGTCATCCTTTTAATATGATTTCTGAGGGTAAAGAGCTCTGGAGGAACTTGTATTAAGCAATCACTCCAGGGACGGCAAACACAAGCTCATGATATTTACTTAAAATTCTCAATCCTGTGGATATGTCAAGTTCTTTATAAACAGAACTGACTTTTTCAGGGTTGGTAAATTAGCACCGTGTCTGGAATAATCATTTCCACAAGGGGAATGACATATCCTATTTTCCATCCCTTGGTCTTTAGTGACAGGTGCCATTTCAAGTAATTTGCAGAATAAATTCTGAAAATTGTATAAAAACAATGCCTAGGGTGTTTTTTTTCAGGAAGTAAAAAATACTGTATGTGTCACGAATGTCGAAAGAGAACAGGATCTCTGGGATCTATACTCAGGGTAAATTGAAAATAAACTATCTTCTTCTTTGATGGATTTTGTTTCCAAGTGTTTCACAGGCAAGACCATGAGAGACATACTTCTAATTTGAAAATGAGATGACCACGAAGACCACCCAAATGGACACATGTCAGCGGAGTTACATACAGCAAACTGATTAGGGAATAACACCTGACTTTCAATAGTGCTGTGACAAAAACTCTTTGTGATGGTGAAAAGAAAAAACTAACTTTATATAATATAAAAAAAGAGATCTAGGGCCGGCCGAGTGGCGCGATGGTTAAGAACTGGCTTGGGATGCCAGAAGGCCCTGGTTAGGATCCCACATATGAGGGCCAGTGACACTGCCCTCTACAGCTAAGATGCTGAACAACAGCTCAACCTGGAGCTGGGCTGCCATGCGTAGGCTGCAGTCCCCTGTGGCAGTGGGTTGCCATGGGCTACCGTGTGTAGCCAGCAGCCAGCGTGAGCGGCCAGCAGCTGCAGTGAGCAACCGTCCAGAAGCCAGCGACTGATCTGTCTCGTCCGGGAAAAGCAGAATGATGGTGCCAACTTGGGCCAGTGAAGCAATGTCCTCCACAACTAGACTGAAGAACAAAATGACAGCAACTTGTCTGTTCCCCTTCCCCAATTCCCCAGCACTGTTCCCATCCCCCCAATTCCCCAATAATAAATTAAAAAAAAAGAGATCTACCCAGAAATTCCACTCCTAGGTATAAATCCAACATAGTTGAAAGCAGGGACTCAGATATTTTGAATAATGTTCATAGCAGCATTATTCCCAATAGCCAAAACATAGAAAGAGCCTGAGTGTTCATCAACAGATGAAAGGATTACAAAATGTGGTATATACACATAATACAGTATTATTCAGCCATAAAAGGAATGCAATTTTGATATATGCTACAATATAGATGGACCTTGAAAACATTGTACTTTGCTTAGTGAAATAAGCCAGACACAGAAAGACAAATATTGTATGATTTCACATCTATGAAGTATCTAGAATGGGTAAATTCATAGAGACAGAAAGTAGAATAGAGGATAACAAGGGCTGAGGGGAAGCAAATAGGGGGACTTATTGTTTAGTGGGTACAGAGTTTTTGTTGGGTAAGATGAATGTTTTGGGTATAGAGAGTGATGACAGTTACATAACATTGTGAATGTATTTAATGCCACTAAATTATGCAGTTACAAATGGCTAAAAAGGTAAATATTACACTGTGTATATGGTACCATAAAAGAGAACTTATCAGTCTCACCATAAAAAGATTTAGAGTCTTCATAATGGAGGCAGTTTCTCTAGGACTACAAATTACAACAAAATGAGGCATTCCTAGAGCAGTTTTAATGGTTTTTTTCAATGAATGGACACTTGAAGAATCTTCTGGAGGCTATGGAACCCCTCCCTAGGGGGGAAAAAACACACTGCTGTATATAATTTGGGGGACAGAAATTATGGTACACTGAAACTTTCCTATTGACTGCTCTGTGAGAGCAATTGCATGAAACTCAACAAATTCCCATTTATCACATGAAACACAACAGAAGCCCTACTTATCACATGAGATTCAACAAAACTCTAATGTCAGATGTTGAGGATATCAGAGGGCTTTCACTAAAGGGAATCTCACTGGCATGTGATCAACTTCTGCTTAAGGTCTAGAGAAATTTTGAAATCACAGATGGGATAAAAGAACAAAAAGACAACCATTATTAGCCCCAAAGCTCATGGACTCAAGTGCAGTTTCAGCTTTGTCTAAAGCTAAATGCCTTTCTCACAACCTAAGACCACAAATGGTGAATGGTTATAAAGTCAGCATGAAGGACAAAGAATTAAACAGTATGACTTCATCTTATTAAAATATAGAGAATCATATTAATAGGCTATTACATTCATCTTTGGGTCCATATTTGAGACCTGCCTGCACACAGCTGCTTCTTTTTTTCTTTTTTAAAGAAAACTTAATAACATCCTTTCTGAATGAAAAGAGGTTTTTGTATCCGGTTGTAATTTGACAAGGAACAACTAAAATTATACATTTCAGAGAAATGTAGGAAATAAACACCCTTTCATTACTGGTCACAAAGTTCTATTTTTATACTCCTAGTTAATGCTTACTATCCTCTCTGAAATTTCTAGGATTGGCAGCCCTTTTATGCATTTAGTAGAAATGTATAATCTTGAGATGAGAAGGGTAACAAATTTGAAAAGCTTTAAATAATAATTTTCTCTGTTTCTAGTCCTCAAGTTATTAAACGTTCAGCTTCTGTGTTGACTCATTCTTTTTTTTTTTTTTAAGATTTTTATTGGGGAATTGGGGGAAGAGGAGCAGACAAGTTGCTGTCGTTTTGTTCTTCAATCTAGTTGTGGAGGATGTTGCTTCACTGGCCCAAGTTGGCACCATCATTGCGCTCTTCTCTGGCGAGGCAGATCAGTCGCCGGCTTCTGGACGGCCGCTCACTGCGGCTGCTGGCCGCTCACGCTGGCTGCTGGCCACACACGGTAGCCCATGGCAATCCACTGCAGCAGGGGCTGCAGCCCACGCCGTCGCCGGCGACTCATGGCAGCCCAGCTCCAGGTTGAGCTGTTGTTCAGCATCTTAGCTGTGGAGGGCAGTGTCACTGGCCCTCATATGTGGGATCCGAACCGGGGCCCTCTGGCATCCCAAGCGAGTTCTTAACCATCGCGCCACTCGGCCGGCCCTGTGTTGACTCATTCTTAACAAATCAAATAATAAAAGCATTTGGATGTAAACTATTTCTACTGCATATCTATTAAATGTACACATAGGCACCGAGAGATGAAAAAGAGAGAATAGTGAAAAGTAATGGGAATTGTATGCTTGAACTTTTAAGATCTAAGCGATCCCTTTAAGATATATGTGAATATAGAGGGCCACAGTCAAATGGCACATGTAATTAAGTCTAGTATAGCAATAGTCCTTGACCATCCCCAAATCTAAATATAATACTGCGTTTTATTCTAAGTTCACATTCATCCTACCATATAATCCAACAAATTTAGCCTGACAGAGTTTTCTGAAACAACATCTGTCTCCTGAGGCATAGCACCCCATTTTCATTGCCCTACTGATCTCATTTCCTTTTATCTGAGTTTAACACTTTCCCTCCTGAATTAAGACAGAAGCCATAGGAAAAATGGGCTGAGAAACACTTCTAAAGCTTTCCATCACGCTGTTTAGGAATCAGTTAGTATACAGTCAACCAAGACTTGCTTCATTTGCACAAGATTAACACCTTTTTACTGTGACAACAAATAGAAATATATGTGACTATTTAAAGATCTGTTTCAACTCATTCATACATTTGCACCTCTTTTATAAGCTATGATTGTATGATGGTCTGTAAATCTTCCCCAGAAAAATCTCTCTGAAAAAGTCTACCTTAGGATAATTTGATAAATGATACAATTGAGTGGTACTTTCAAAAGGTAGTATGTGTTGACATGAAAGATGATTTTATGTGGGTGCATAGTTAGATTTTTGCAGCAATGTTTTTATTTTTATGGTCTTACCTATTTATGGTCATATCTATTCCAAGTAACACTGCATCTCCATTTACAGTAGAGATAAAATTTCCTTTTTAAATAGTTTTATTTAAATTATGAATGGGTGTATATTAAAGAAACCTATTAAGTAAATAAGATTATAGGTACATTGTTACAGAAAAAAATTGGAAAAACAGTGTAAAGGAGGAATATACATACAAGGTCTGACGACTAAGTTCACGAACCTGTTGCAATGATGTTGCTAACTTTTTTTGATATCAGAGGGGTTATGCATTAGGAATTTGTACCAAATAGACAAACAGTTAACCAAGTTTACTATTTGGAAGTGCTGAAAAGGCTGTGTGAAAAAGTTGGACGAAAATGACCTGAACTTTTCGCCAGTAATTCAGGCTCTTGCATCACGACAATGCACCAGCTCACACAGCACTGTCTGTGAGAGAGTTTTTAGCCAGTAAACAAATAACTGTATTGGAACACCCTCCCTACTCACCTGATCTGGACCCCAATGACTTCTTTCTTTACCCAAAGGTAAAGGAAATATTGAAAGGAAGACATTTTGATGACATTCAGGACATCAAGAGTAATACGACAACAGCTCTGGTGGCCATTCCAGAAAAAGAGTTCCAAAATTGCTTTGAAGGGTGGACTAGGCGCTGGCATTGGTGCATAGCTTCCCAAGGGGAGTCCTTCAAAGGTGACCATAGTGATATTCAGCAATGAGGGTATATAGCACTTTTTCTAGGATGAGTTCGCAAACTTAATTGTCTGACTTTGTACACTGCATGATGGCATAAAGTAAGGAATAATCAACTGTGCTTGAGCCTGGAATGATAAGTAGGAATTTCCTATGAGGACAAGGAAAGTGGAAAGGCATTCCAGACAAAGGGGACTGTGTATATAGACTCTCACTTGAGCTGCACACACAGTACACAGGAGTGCTAGTGGGTTAATATGGCTGGTAGGGGTGAGTGATAGGCTATGAGTCAGAGAGGCAGCAAGGTCCCAGGTCACAAGAGACCGCTGCTGTGCCAAACTCAACGTGGACCTTTCCATGTAGATAATGGGAAACCACTGTGGGATTTTAAAGCAAAAAGCAACAGGGCTGCTTTGTGCTGTAAGAAGATAACTCTGGGGGAAATTAGAGACCAGAAAGAAGGCCAAGGACACTATGGGAGAGAGGCTAGTTAGTCAATGTTGTAGAGACACAAAGGAAAAGACCAGGAGACAACATAAAAACTACATGTGAGTTATTTCCGAATGGCAGAGGGTAACATAAATATTATCAAAAGGCAAGTGGCAGAATAAAAGGAAAAAGTTACTACACACACACCACCATCCCAGAAAAGGTTCTTACAAGTAGGCTTAATACATAAAGAGCTCCTCCAACTCAATGGGAATCTATTTTAATTGTATTACATTATCATGAAAAATTCAGGAGAACAGGAAGTCACATAATAAAAAACACAAAGGAATAATAAAATGTATGAAAATGCTAAAAGGTATTGATGGTCATGAAAATGTGACATTCAAAGAACGAAGTACAGCTTTTTGCCCATCGGGCTGTTAAAAACTGATAATATTTAGAGTTGGCAAGGGTGTGCATAAAAGGATACTTTCATATAATATTAGTGAAACAATATATTGATGCAAAGAACATACCATCAACAGGTAAATGGCTTGTCTTTAAATTCTAACTAATTTAGTCTTTTAAAATTATATTCATGAAAGCTATGGAAAAAAAATGAAGATATTAATATGTTCAGTGTCTAACCCAGTCTACAAAGAGTGTGTACTATATCTATGAAAAACTTATCTCCCAAGCCACTCACTTTCCTCCTCCACAAAGTAATAAGGAAATTCACTAACTTGTCTAATGTAGTGGAAGTGGTCATGGAAAACAGAGGAATCTGAGATATATTTCAGATGTAAAATTTATAGAATTTCATGATCTGGAATATGGGAGGTGACAAAAGGGAAGAATTCACTATGGCTCCAATTTTGGCAACTGGATGGTATCATTCCCTCAGATCAGAAACACACAACAAGGCACGTTTGAGAATAAAGATAATTAGTTCATCTTGGGACTAGATGGTTTTGAGGAACAATGGTATATTCAAATGAAAATAGCCAATGGAGTGTTGAATATGTGAGTCAGGATGTTGGGAGAGGGTCTGGCCAGTGATAGTTTTTAGAATTATCAGGAGATGACAAAAACCATTGCTTTGGTGAAATTATCAGGAAGTTTATGTGGCATGAAAAGAGAGGACAGCCGAGGAATGAACTTTGGGAGCACCAGCCAGTAAAGGGGGGGGGGGGGTAAAGGAAGACACTGCTATGTTCTGAAAGTTTGTGTCTCTCCCAAACTCATATGTTGAATCCTAACCCCCAAAGGTGATGGGATTAGGTAATTGGGGTCTTTGGTATGTGATTAGCTCATGAGGGTGGAGCATTCATGAATGGGACTAGCATTCTTCTAAGGGACCCCATAGAGACCCCTAGCCTCTTTTGCCATGGGGGGACACAGCAAGACAGTGTCTGCTATGAGCCAGGAAGAGGACTCTCACTAGAAAGCAACCATGCTGGCACCTTGATCTTGGACTTCCCAACCTCCAGAACTGTGAGAAACGAATTTCTGTTGGTTATAAGCTACCCAGTCTATAGTATTTTGTTACAGCAGCCCCAACAAACTAAAAGACAAACCAAGGAGGTATGTGAGGGGAGGGCTCATGGACCCACACCCAGGCCCAGACAGAGGGCGTGTCCTTTCCTCAGCCAACTGGCCTGGATGCCCAGGCCTCGGTTCTGCCTCCCTGGTGGCCAAGTGGGAACCTGTCCCTACAAGCCCCTCATCCCTGCTAGAAAAAGGGGTGTGAGTGAAGGTGAGCCAATACATCATCTTTGTCTGAGTTAGAGAATGGATCCTCATTTCCAGAGGAAGAAAGGGGACCATAGTTCCTAAGGAAAGTCATGGAGTTGGCAGCCATGTGGGTTCTTATATCACAGGCACCTTCTCCCCTGGATTCAGATGCAAAGAAGCTGCGAGGAGAATAATCATCTCCCTGTCCTCATATGTTATTGAGCAATCTATGCCCTTTTGCATGCACACACACAAAAATAATCATATTAGTCCAATTGGATTAGTCCAATGCATATCATTTGTAAATCTCCCGGGAAAAGATGGGGAATACTTTCCTTTGTTTTCAGAAAATCTGATTGAAGCAGATCATACATATGTTTACAAAGGATAAAGAGCCAGATTAATTTAAAGAGGTGAAGCTACAGGGAGCAGTATTCACAGACATGATTCATTAACAAAAGCCATCTGAAAAGATTAGAATACAAAATCATCAATGGGTAGTTGAAATTCATTACAATAAACCCTCATCTGCAATCCTTACGTTGTAAATCCCAAGGTAGATTTATTTATAAAATCAGATCCTATCCTAGTCTCCTTTTATAGTAAATCCTAGGGTAAATTTAGTTATAAAAATTTAATTCTAATGTGAGAAAAAATTATTAAACATTGAAAATTAAGTATAAATTTAGTAATTGTGAAATGGTATGAAAAACAGAAATGATATCAAATATTTCAACCATACCTTGATCAACTTTTTCTCCTATTCTTAAACATAAAAACCACATTTTTATGAATCTCAAATTCAGTATTTGCTTTTAAATTAACATCTAAATACAAAAATGTGACCTGTTAGAACCAGTGTTTCTATATACATAGTCTCTTTTAATAAATTGTAGTAAAAACAGAATTATGGACGTTTGAATTTGCTGGGTCATTAGATAGGATTCTGAAATCTTTTATTACACAGGAATGTTTGTTACAATGCTCTTTATTATAAGTATTTATGAATTAATGCTCAATTCTTAATGAAAAATAAGATTATTCTTTGTCTAGGAACATACTGAAGTTCTGTGCCCAATTATACAATCCCCCCCTCCCCCAGAACATAGAATTAGAATACTTTTAACCTTGTTAAATCAAGAAAATGCAATATTGCTATATTTTAACGGATAAAAATGGATTTTCATCTATGCTGGGTGACATTTAAAATCTCTGTGTCCTCTTGGTCTTCCAAATACATGTGGCTCATAACATGAAAAAAAATAAAGACTAAGGAAAAAAATTGAGGCAGGATGACAGCCTCATTAAAATGTGCAGAAAGCATCTCTGACTCCCTCGAGAAAGCTGTTATGGTGAAATAATCACATTGACGAACATGGAAAGAGTGGACTCCGGCAGGGGCCTTATATTGTACCCAAGAAGTTGGTGATTATATCCTGGAAATGTGACCCCCGTGAAAGCCTGGCTGCTTTGTTGCTTAATAGAGTTCACAGAAAATGGCTTGTCTCCAAAATGAGATTTCTCCCCCATTCACTCTGCAGACTGGGAGTCTTGACAGGATGAGCAGGGGGCCATTTCTCCTCATCAAGGGGGGGTGAGGACCCCTGGGGGTGGAAGATTGTAAGCAATCAAGCTTAGCTATCGCAGGGGAGAGCTCCGCCTTCTGCTGGGTTGTCAAAGGGTCATAAAGAAAGGGTTAGGGGAGCTGGTAGAAATAAGGGATAATGGGTCAGATGGACCCATTTTTCTTAGCAATTATCCCATTTCTATCTCTGAGCCTATGAGAAATACTCCCTTGCTGCCCAAATAACCTATCTATCTATGCATGTTTAGCTCTTAATTGAAATATTTGTGTTTCCATTTTCTCACCCTGTTGGTTCAAAACTCTTGTGTATCCTTCCAGTGGAAGATACAAACAAGGCTTTCTAAATTGTTGCACTGAATAGAATGTTTTTCCTCTTGTTGCAGCTGGACTGTGAGACAACGGGAAGGACAATGGGGGCAGGGTGTGAAATAGTACAGTCTGGGCCACAGGTGAGGGAGGCCTTTGGAAAACTTCTCCAATTCTGGGTTTGTAAACAGGGACATATTCCCACATCCTGATGGTTCCTGGTTTAATCATAATTAATTTATATTTTTAAATGAAATAGCAAATAGCAAAATAAATGCATACTTTATGATTCCTTTAATATTTGCTAAGCTATGTATCTGTATATATTCATACATTTGAATGTAAATGCACCAAAAAGATCAGAAAAAATATTCTGCTATGAATGGTGACTACTTTTAGGATGGGGTCAGCTGTAGTGGGATTAAAAGCAAGAGTGAGGGGAGACTAACTCTTTTATCCTAAATATAGTTCCCTTACTGCTTGAAATAGTCCCACAAGAATGTATTCATGTATTACCTGTATAACTTAATAAGCACTTTTTAAAAGATTTTTTTTTTAATGTGCGTAGTCCATGACTGGATCTGAGCATGATTGTGGACTAAAATTTGATCAGACTCCAGGATTCTCAGACACAATTATAACCAAGGGGAATTTAAAAATGAATATTTACATCCCATCCACAGGTTCTCTGAGGTAGGTCAGACCATGTGTCTTGGCTGTTAATCAAAATAATTATGTTTCCCTTGGAATCCCACAAATGTTCCTGAGGCCATATTAAAAAGAGCTCTTCAAATGGTTCCTAACTTTATATAACATGCGGACCCTCCCCAGGCATTAAAATTTAGGTCCAACCTTGACATGCTGATGGAGTTACTACCATAATGAGTGCGATTTCCCTGTTGTGGGTACACACTCTGGAGACTGGACATGTTCTGTTTCTTCACATCAAAACTTCTACAATCCTAGGGCTGGTACAACATGCTGAACCGCTCAGAACACACCCTGGGAATTCGGGCACAGCTCACTTCTTAACAGAAGACTAGAAGCTGCCTAACAAATCTCATACAACGCTTGGAAACGCGGGCTAATAAGAAGCGCAGGGAAAATATTTTGATGTGACTTTTCAGCCTGAGAATCAAGCTCCAGATTTCATGCACCCTGGAGCCAATCACTTCGTACAAATCTTTGTGCGTGTTAGAGGTAGGCCAGCCCTGAGAGGTGGCAGGAGAGTCAGTAAGTATAAATAACGAAAGCCAGGCATCTGGTCATTCACATCGTCCTCTCTCCAATTTCAAGCTGCAGATTCCTCACGTGCCACATGCAGCTTCTAGAACAGAGGGCCAAATTGGCCCAACCGTCTAAAATCCTTTTAGCTGAATCCATTTTACTAATATCTGACAATTATGAACGAAGTCTCATTTAATATGCTTGGGTGCTCCCACTTAAAGGCAATAATTACTGAAAGGAGTGAGTTGCAGAAACCTGTTCCCCGGAACGTCGGCTGACAAGACACCCCACTGGTTATAATGCAACCATCAGGCAGAGCTTTTTATATTTAACGTTGAACAAATTATCTTTTGTAAATGGCAGATTGAGGGTTCTCACTGTCAATCTTGCTTTCCACTCGGCTACATTTGCATTTCACAGAACATCTTGAATGGAGCTGAGGGAGGTAGGAGTCGCTAAAAATACAGAGCAAGAATAAATCCAAAAGGAAGAAGGAAGTTTAATAAGAACCTCTCTGCTAAATCCCGGCCAGGAAGGAATCTTTTTGGCAAAAACTCCTTTGAAAGGTGACTTCCAACACCTTTTGGTGTGTGCCTCTGCACGCAGGGCAAGACTACTAAGCGGAACAGGGTTGGGAGGATTTCACCTCCAAGGGAAGAACTGTTTGCCGTATATGAGGGTCTTACACGGCAAAACCAGAGAACTTAAAGCCACAAGGCCCTGTCAGAGGTCATCTGATCTGACCCACCTCGTGGAAATTCCCATCCAAATGGAAATACAAAGTACACGTGATTACCCTTCATAATGGGTCCTTCATGCCTCCTGAAAGGCGTCTGTGTTGTTGGCCGTCTTTCTCTACATGTTTATAGTCATGAATCACAACCTGCAGCCTTTAAATTTCTACCCATTTGCCCTGCCACGACAACATATTGTGAACCCAACTGATTGTGAGCCATAAACTTGTTTTGCCAAAATATAAAAATCACATCATTCTCCTTAAAGATGTTTTAAATCATGTCACCATTTTATGAAGAATAAGATAAAAAGTGATTTTAAATGATCCTCATTTTTATATGAGAATAGTATCAAACATTCTATTAGAAAGTGTATTAGATCATGAATACAGAGTAAATGTGCCAAGATAAGTGTTCGTTTTTGTTTATCAAGTCCTCTGAACTGTGTAATTTACTTTAATCATAGGAGAAAATGTGTTCGAGTTAAATGGTAGATAGATTGGTTAAAGAATGAATCTTGAACTAAAGATTATGATTTAAATATCTGTTTCCACATGAAGAATACTGCTTATTAGGCACTGGGGATGCAATGATGGACAAAGCGTAGAGCCAGTTGCCAACCTCAGAGATTCAGGCTGAGTTGTTCAAGAAGGAGGCCTAGACCTGGTCTCTTGTAAAATCTACTCAGGGATTCTATTGTACACCCGGTTGACACCACCAGTAGTTGATGCTTCTGGGGAGTGGGATGGGGGGAAGGCTTCACTCTGAATGAACTGCAGGTTAAACTTGTTCACAAAGAAGGTATTTGCAACACCAATATCGGACAAAGAACCCATATCCAGTATATATGAGGAACTCGTACAGAATATTTACAAAGAAAGAAGTCCCAGTAAACAATGTGCAAAATCCTAGGCGGACACTTGATAAAAGAGAATAGCCAGATGACTGATATAAAAAGGTCCTCATTTTCACTAGTCATCACAGGAATGCAAATTAAACACAGTGTTGTATTACTAACACAGACCTATCAGAAAGGCTAAGATGAAAAAAGCCAAAAAAGTCTTGTCTATAATGAAGAGCAACTGGACCTTTCTGCTGCTGATGGAAATGTAACTGGGTATAAATTCCTTAGCAGATTATTTGGCAGCATCAGCTAGAATTGAATATATCTGTAACCTGGAGCAATTCCACCTCTATGTGTATATACAACTGAAATATGCGCATAACTTCACTATACGACATGTAGGAGAATATTCCTGAACTATTTGTAACAGCCTCAAACTGAAAACAACCCAAAGTCCCTCAGTAGTAGAAAGGATAAATACATTGAAATATATTCATACAAGGGGTACTGTACAGCAATGAGAATGAACACACTATTGCTACCTCCAAAAATATAAATGAGTCTCTCAAACTTAATGCTGAGCAGACGTAAGACACAAAAGAATACATTCAGTATGATTCAACTTTATGAAAATCAAAACCAGGCAAAACACATCTACGGTGTCCGAAATGGGGACAGTGGTTACGTCTGGGGGAGACAATGACTGGGAGGGGGCAAAACAGGGGCTTCTGGAATATTGGTGATATTTTGTTTTTTATTCTGGGACTAGTTACGTGGGTTTGTTCACTTTTGGGAAATTCACACTTCTGATTGCACCTTTCTGAATGTGGTCATACTTCAAAAAACATGAAAAGGAATTACTCTTAATGAAAATAATGGCAATCCCTTATGAATTGGACAACATTTTATAATTTACAAGCTATTTTCACACATGTTGTCCCATTCAATTCTGTCTCTAAATCATTGATTCACTCATTTATTCACCAAATTTAGTATATCTCATGTGCCAGGGACTGTGCTAGGTGACGCAAGCAATACAAAGATTGAGAACACATGGTATTTGGCTTCTAGGAGCTCACAGAACCAGGACTAGCATTGTTATTCAAAAGAAATAAGATGATAGAGCCAGATCTGGAGCTAAAGGTAATAATGCATTGCATCTAAGACCAGGAAAGCTAAGGTACATTCAGAGCCAGGGATCTAGGTGAGGTGATGGAGCAGCAACTGTATTGGTTAGTCCATAATTCAAACACACAAATGTGTCAGTGGTTAAGATGTTGCAGTCAGTCAGAAACCAAGAAGAAAAGGAAACTTCAGTGCCTGCATGGAAGGTCAGAGCACACAGCAAGTGAAGGGGAGACAAGGAGGCAGAGGTGAACTGAAGATTCCCAAGGCTGGAAGGCAAGGCCGATAGTCAAAAACCCAGGCAGGTCACTAGGAACCAGGTGATCTACAAGAAAATGAGCAAAACAGATATCAGGTATCAGCAAAAAGGAGAGCTTGATTCCAAGGCAATCTTTAGTTCCTGGCAGGAAGCTTCCTATATGCGTCCTGTTATAGTAGGAACCAATCTAGGCCTATAGGTGGGAGCAAGTAAATGCATGAAAATGGGGGAGGTGAAGCTTATGGGAGCAGGGATAGCATAAGATCACTGGTGAATAACGCTAGACAACTACAAAGATGCAAAACCACTAAGAAACAATATTTATATTAAATATTAGGAAAATATGACTTGATGTTCAATAAACTATGAAGCATAACTGAAAACTTGTAAGAATAATGTGATTTAAAAATAAAAATGAAACATAGAGAGCAATTTCATTCATTCATTCATTCATTCGTTCAACCAAATAGCAATTACTGAATTCATTCAATTGTCAAGCCCTGTGCTAGGCACTAGTTATACCTGAATGAAAACAGAGTCTCCAAGGGTCTTATTGTCTAGCTGCTAGCAGACAATAAGACTCTAGCAGGAGCAACAAAGATGAAATCATTACAATGCATTAAGTCCTAAATAAAATGGACTTAATACAATGGGACTTCAATACTATGCACAGGACTTAAATACAACGCATTAAGTCCTATGATATGGTTAACTTTAGGGTATTAGGGAAGAATTCCCAACATGAAGCTTTGAAGAATTCACAGGAATTAGGGGAGAATGTAATCAACTGTGAATGAATAGCACATGCAAGAACAAGATGGTGAGAGAGGACATGGCATGTTTGAGGATTTGGAAGTAATTCAACATGGCTGGAGAGTAAGATGTGAGGTTAGGAAGAATGGAAAGTTGAGGCTGGAAAGATAGAGAGAGGACCTCTAATGAAAGGCTATGCTAAAATGTTTGAATTTTATCCAAAATGTAATCGTCTCTGACTTTAATTTTAAGTAATATGTACAAGGATTTGCAACAGATTTTGCAAGATGAAATAGAAAACCAAATAACACATATGAATTCAGCCATGCAATTATCCAGCCTGGTCAAATAAGGATTCTAGTTAAACTGGTTTAGACCCAGTCTTGAAAATACAGGGGAGCTGTGCTCGCTTCAGCAGCACATATATGAAATTATAGGGGAGCCCCTTTTTTGGGGGGAACAGATACAACTCCAAATGTTTACATCAAATTTATTTTGTCTATTCCAGGATTTGGCATTAAAAAATCATCTTAAAAGAGTCTTCAAAGATCACATCAAGGGCTCTAGAGAAATCTAACTTTATTCCATATTAATTTTTACAAATTAATATAAACCTTGAAGTAGCTTTAAAAATGAAGGCTAGGTAGAATAAAGAGTTATCACATCAAACAAGAAGGGTGTGTTGATTTAACTATAAATGGTTAGAGGTCACTGTTGTTTGAAAAACGTACCCTTTCAACTATTTGAGGATAAGATGTTAGTTTAGGGACTAGTCGCAGTGAAAACTATAAGGAAATTTATTTAGGGATTTTTATCCCGTTTTCTAGACACATAGCTACCTAATAATTTTTTTTAATTTTTTTTTATTCTTAGGATGCTGGAAAAAAATCTACAACTGAGTGGTTTCAAGACACCACAAATGTAAGATCTGCAACTTCAGCTGGGCTCCATGCCCTGACCAGGATGTCTTAGTCAGCTGTCTTTCTCATTTTTCTCAATAGCCATGCCAAACATTCAACTCTCTGCCCAAGGCTTCTTACTTAGTTGCAACAATTGCCTTGCTGTTACTCACTGGCTGGGAAAAGAGCATGAAAGGTTACATACAGAGTTGTCTAAATGATGTGAGATCAGCGGACAGCCAAGGAAAACATGCACATTTAAGGGGTATCTGGATGATGGTGGGCCCTTAGGAGAGGAAGCAAAATTCGGAGGCCTCCAAAGGTTTTAGCACCACAAAACCCAAAAGAAGTCTGCCAACCCCTGATTTAACCAATGCCGTGTTTCCCCAAAAATAAGACCGGGTCTTATATTAATTTTTGCTCCAACAATCTACATTTATTCATTTATTCATGTACAAAAATCTACATTTATTCAAACAGTCATGTCTGGCTGATGATCTTAACTGGGGCTTATGTTTGAGATAGGGCTCATATAACAAGCATCCTGAAAAATCATGCTAGGGCTTATTTTCCAGTTAGGTCTTATTTGCAGAGAAACACAGTAAACAAGCAATGGTGAACCAGCCTTGTGCTACAGGAGTCTATACTCCAGTCAGAGATGCAGGCATCTGTAGCACAATGGGATATGTATTTTGATAGTGGAAATCAAAAGTGTTATAGGAGCACATAAAAACATACAAACATTTAACCAAACATTTCATCAACACTTAATCAAATGTTTCTCTCATATATTCCCATGGCACTTTTTATTTCCACAATCAAAATACCTATCACATTGTACTATATAATTGCTTATATCTCTGATTGAAGCATAAGGTTTGGGAGATCAGAGACTTTTTATAATATATCGAGCATCTAACGCTGGCTGGCAGATTAGTAGATGCTCTCTAAATGGACCAATTTTTTAAGGGGATTAATTCATTTAGGACATAAAATACTCAGGTAAGATGCTAAAGAATATGGTTGAGTCACCATTCCAAAAGACTACTGATATTTCCAGCACAAGGAAACTAAATTAAGATGTCATTTAATTGTCACATCCAGTTCATTGTAAATTTAAATTATCAAAATCTTTCAGGCTTGGGCCGGCCGAGTGGCGCAATGGTTAAGAACTCGCTTGGGATGCCAGAGGGCCCCGGTTCGGATCCCACATATGAGGGCCAATGACACTGCCCTCCACAGCTAAGATGCTGAACAACAGCTCAACCTGGAGCTGGGCTGCCGTGAGTCGCTGGCGACGGCGTAGGCGTAGGCTGCAGTCCCTGTGGCAGTGGGTTGCCATGGGCTACCGTATGTAGCCAGCAGCCAGCAGCCAGCGTGAGCGGCCAGCAGCCGCAATGAGCGGCCGTCCAGAAGCCGGCGACTGATGTGCCTCGCCAGGGAAGAGCGCAATGATGGTGCCAACTTGGGCCAGTGAAGCGGCGTCCTCCACAACTAGATTGAAGAACAAAAAAATGACAGCAACTTGTCTGTTCCCCTTCCCCCAATTCCCCATCACTGTTCCCATCCCCCCAATTACCCAATAAAAATCTTTAAAAAAAAAATCTTTCAGGCTTATATCCTATTCCAAAGAGGTACGACTATACCTGGGGTCTCCTGAGCAATAAAATAGAAACTCTGGGTCTGGTTGCCTGCACCTGAGAGGCTGACTGAAAACCTCGCCCACAGCTGGAGGCCTACATAATTTTCATATTGTTGTTTTAACTCTTTTTGGAATATTTTATTGTGAATTTTTAATGTTAAGGCCTAGCCTAAAAATATGACCTTAGAATCCTCTTGGCTTCTCTTTATTTTACACACACACACACCCCAGTTTATATTCATTATTATCGCACATATAACAGGTACATCCATATATACACAATCCATATATGTGCATATACACAGAATATCAGATCTGGGAGAGCAGGAATGATGCCGTTTTGTTCAGCACTATATTTCCAGAATCTAAACAACACCTGATAAATAGGAGGAATTCAATAAATATTCACTGACTGACTCTGCCTATTTCCACGGTATGACTTTCTTATTTTAGAATTTTCAACAATATTCTTACAGACGTGATGTGAATGGAGACCAATTTACTTTCTTTGGGTATTTGTTTCTTCGTTTACAAAATGGGGGAAATTCAATAATCTATAAATTTTCCATTTATGAAAAAAACATGACTGTAATCAAAACTTACATGAATTATAAAATATTTTTTCTACTCAATTCACTGTGATTTCCTTTAGCTCTTTTCTTATTGTCATATACAATAATGCATATCTAGTAATAGTTCTCAAAGCACTTTTGTTTCCATTATTTCCTTTGATACCTCAAGCTCCTGGAGCATTATACTTATTACTTATGTTTTACAGAAAAAGAATTACAGGCTCAGGGAGGGTATATGAGTTACTCAAATTCACCATGCATCTCATTTCACTAAACCAATCTGTTATGAATAAAAGTTTTTGGCTTGGCTAATACTTTAAATATTTCTACAGTCCTGGTATAGACCCATGAATTATAATAAATAATCCTCCAAAATTTTTTTCAATAAATATTCATCATCGTATGTGTGGTTTAAGAGAGTCTACCACAATTTTCCAATCTTCCCCAAGGGTTTTGATTAGACTTTAGCCCAGCAATTTCTATAGGAAAAGAGAAAGCTATTGGCATGTTTCAGTTGAGTGGACAAAAGATGACCAAATTTACTCCCAGTCCATCCTATAGTAATATCTCCTGTTTCTCCAAGTTGACTTATTCCTTTGAGTAAAGGCATTGCTTCCAGAAAGACCCTGCAGTGAATGAAAATACAGAAAAATCAGAAATATTTGGGTTCACATCCCCGCTCCACCATTGGCTAGCATTGTGACTGTAAACAAATCTTAGGTCACCCTTTCTTCACCAGTAAAGTGTACTAAGAATAACTACTTCTTAAGAAAAATGTAATAATGAAATTCGACACTGTAAATTGGTGCCACATTCAACAAATGGGGGGAGCTCCTCCCCATCCTGGTAACTTGGGGGAGCAATATATCAATCTAATCAATCACACTTGAACAAACAAGTCTTAAGGAAATGGAAGGAGGAAAAGGAAAAACAAGATAGGTCTGGAATATGATATTCAAGAAATGTAGCTGAATGAAAAAATTAATTACAGACAGGTACTAGCTGTACATATTTTGATAAAAGCAGTGAAGAACTACACTTCCAATACTCTTAGCACAAAACAATTACAATTCAGTCCCAGAAAGAATAGTTGGCATTTCATTGCAATCACTTTAACTGAATTTGTTTTCCTTTAACCTGGAGTTTCTTGTAGGACTATGTGGATTTGAGCACCACTGGAGCCATTCCACTTGTGAGCTGGTTATTTAACATCATTCTCAAGTCTAGAGAAATCAAAAGAATGTTCTCTAGTCTAATTCAAATCTAGATTATAGGAATAAACAACTAAGGGGAAAAGATTTGTTTAGTAGCCATAAGAAATGAGGCCTGGCTTGGAAACATAGGTTTTGAGAAGGAGTTGTTTGCCAGACAGAAGAAACAGAAAACTTAAGAACTGAGGAAGTGGGATTAATGTAATATCTCAAAGGTTGGATCAGATAATTTTTTAAAGTCCTTTCAATCTCCAAGATTCTATAAACTTCCTGGTTTAAAACTTCCTTCTAAAATGTATTCTACAACAGTTTCTACAAGTACACTGTATTCTTGCAATATGTCCAGGAAAACTTGAATTCAGTGGTTTGTGCTTTGATAGTAATGGTGATTTTTATTGTATTCTTAATTTCAGAAGGTCATCTTCTAGAACATACATTGTGGTGGATGTACGCGGTCTGACAATTAAGTTCGTGAACTTGTTGCAACGATGTTGCTAACCTTTTCTGAGATCAGAGGGATTATCCATTAGGAATTTGTATCAACTGGATAAACAGTTAACCAAGTTTACTATTTGGAAGTGCTGAGAAGGCTGCATGAAAAAGTTAAACAACCTGAACTTTTCGCCAACAATTCATGGCTCTTGACAATGCACCAGCTCACATGGCACTGTCTGTGAGGGAGTTTTTAGCCAGTAAACAAATCACTGTATTGGAACACCTCCCTACTCACCTGATCTGGCCCCCAATGTCTTCCTTCTTTACCGGTAAATAAAGGATATACTGAAAGAAAGACATTTTGATGAAACTCAGGACATCAAGGGTAATACAACCATAGCTCTGATTGCTCTGAAGAGTGGACTAGGCGCAAGCATCAGTGCATAGCTTCCCAAAGGGAGATTCAGCAATGAGAAATGTAGCACTTTTTCTAGGATGAGTTCACGAACTTAACTGTACCTCACATATTGACAGTGAGTAAGAAACTAAGCTCCAGTGGTCAAGCAGCTCCTTTTGTTCCCAGCAGCAAGCACTGGGCCCACTCTGATAAAAACCATTCCTAACAGGAAGTTTCCCTCTCCTCTTCCCATCTTCTGGCTCACTTGACACTTCCCATTCAGGAACTTCTCATTATTACCATGTCACCCTTCCCTCTTCCCCACTTCACCCCATCCCACCCCCCACCCCCCACCCCCACACACACACTCCCAGGGCTCTGAAGTCTTCACAATAAAAATCGAATGACACTTCCTTCCAAAAAGGTGGGAATCTCTGTTTTAAAGGAAGCTGAAAGCTAGGAAGGGTATGATCATCATTAACCCAATATCTTACATTTCCAGGGCACTTCCATGCACTTTCTTCTTTAGCTTCACGACAATCTTATTAAAAACTAGGAGGGATTCAAAAGAAATAATCCAGGAATATATGATGCAGAGGGCCTGAAAGCCTGGATTATGGAGAGAAGAAAGAGAGGAAATCTATGACACAGTCCCTAGAGACCCTGAGCCAAGCTGGTGAAGGGGATGCTGGCGCAGGCAGCGGCTTTGAAAAGCCAAAGGGGTGCATTTATCTCTGTTGAAGGTCAAGGGAAGCTTCAACTCACTGGTTGGCTCTTGAATGGGGGAGTGGGGAGCAGGGAGAGGAGCAGGGCACGTCATGTACTAAGATCTATGTGAATGTCAAGATTTAGCAAATGAATTTTGGCTGTGATGAAGTTCCATTATATTATGAATCTGCATTTTTTAATGGAAAAAGGGGTTTCCAAGACTTCGAAAACACCAGGGAGAAGAAATCTTAGAGTCTGAGCCTTAACGGTGAGAGCGAAGTAGGAGAAGGAATGACCAGAAGAAAATCAGCGGGGACAACAGAATAAAATATTTCACGCATTTAACAGGTGCCCAGTTAAGTAACGTGAGGCCCGTAGATTTCAACGGTATAAACTCTGCAGCGTTCTCCCACACATAAAGGTTGTGACTATAAGCCGACCGTGTGTGCTAAACGCTATTGAATAGGTAGAAAGGGGAGCCAAGGAAGGCGAAGAAGGCCAGGGTCAGAACAGGGATGCTAGTCTCTGGAAGCAGCCTCTGTACACAAAGCTCTCTTTAGGGGTAAAAATGAAGATTCATTAAAGAGTAAGCAAATAGCATAACAAGAAACTCCCTGGAAGGGCCTTGAGCCTGACTGTGGTGGCTGCCCTTTGACCCTTAGCTATGGTAGGACAGGATGATGCAACCAGCTTCACCCTGAAGCTCTTTCGTGAAGCTGCAACGTTCTGGATGGGGCTACCTGGGGCTTTGGCAATTCTGAAGGGAAGACAGTACCTTCCCAGCCATCTCTTAAAAACCTACCTTCCCAGAAAAGCCGGTCGCGGGGCTGACAAATTCGTTTTGCATTTGGACTCACACGTGAGAACCGTTTTCTTCCCTGTCCTGAGGTTTCCTTCAGCCTTGCCTAAAGGTCATACAAATTATATTTATATTGCACCTGCTATTAAAGACGGCAGGGGTATTTCATTTAGTTTGAAAACCCCAATCCCTATTAGCTCCCGAGAGCTAGCAAGTGAATGGCCGCGTTTATTCCCAGGATCAGGAAATTTGGATCGAGACACCTTGTTTAGACCAGGCACCCAAGGTCACTCTGAAAAACGTGTGTCTATTGCTGTCTTCGTTCCAGTTTGGGGCCGGGGTTGCCTCGGCTGGCCGGAGACAGGCTGTGGGAGCGAAAGCAATTTTCCAACGGAGCAACCGGCCTAAAGGGCACGCCAGGTCCACGCCGTGGTTTTCCATCTCCAGAGCAGGGGGACAGTGCAGCCGTTACCTGGATGCGCGAGAAGTGGGTCGCGCAACGCAGACCCTCCCGCCTTTGGGTGTTTCCTCTACGGCGGGAACCGGGGCTTCTGCAGTGCGCCGCCCCGCCCCGCCCCGAGTGGCTTCGGGAAACAGATCCTGCAGCTCGAGCGGCGGGGGCCCTGCGGACTGAGAGCGAGCCTCCAGGTCCGGAGCAGGGAGGTCCTGCTTGGACAGGACCCTCGGCCCACCCCGTGCATCCCTTATCGCGCCAGTGTTTCTGCGTGCCACCTACCCACGCGGGCCCCTCTGGTCCGCCGCCCTTCTCCCCACTTGCTCCGCTGCCGGGGCCGCGGCCGAGCGCCTGCAGAGGCCGAGGGGCCTCCGGGACCCAAGCGCGCGGGCAGCGGAGGCACCACGTGTCCGGCCCGGGCTGGCGCGGGCGGAGCGGGCAGGGCCCCGCTCCGCGAGCCTGAACGCGCACCAGCTGTGGAGCCGGGGCGCGTACGCGCTCGCACCTGGCCCAGCCGGGCCCCGGCCCCCCGGGCGCGCGGAGGCGCCTCCTCCTGGACCGTACGATGGAGACCTTCTGGGCGAGAAAGGGTAAGACCCGGCTTGGGCGAGGGCTCTGCTGTCAGTGCCCGCGGGCACGGGAGGGGGACTCGTTCACTGCGGTTCAATGAAGGTGGAAACGGACCCTGCGGGGCCCCGGGACCGCCCCTTCCAGTGCGGGAGCGGGGCAGTCCAGGGGGCTCCAGGGTCACCCTGAAGGAGGTCCTGGAAAAAAACGAGGACTCTTCACAAAGGGAGCCTAGGGGACAGTGACCCTCGTTGATTGGTTATTGAGATGGTTGGGCTGGACGCCCCGTGGCAACAGGTAAGGTTGGCTGGGCCGTCGGTTTCGAATCTCCCTTTACTGCTTGTCTTCCGGAGTGGGGCTTGGAAATGGTGCCCTTTGGTAAGGATGGATCAGTAAAGAATTGATGGTAAAAATCTTAAAAAAAAAAAAAATTGATGTTCTCCAAAAAGAAAGCCTTGGTAGATCTCCCCAAAGACATGGCTGGCCCAAAGTCCCCAGAGGACCCTTTTCAGGTTTCTGCTTCCTTGGGGATTTTCATACAGATTATTTGAGGGGAGGAGGAAGGATCCACTTTTCATCAATATGTTGTTGAAGGACTCAGTTGATGAACTCAATCATCTTCGTGCTGGTTGCAATGGGCAGGTTTGAATTGAAAATAAGAGTTAAATATAGAGATGAAGAGATCTGTAAGCTTAAATTTGGTGCGTGGGAAGAGATTCTTAAAGCTTTAAATGGAAGAAGTCACTTGGGGAAAATGGCTTTCCTATTTTTATTTTGTTCTCTCGTGTCCTGGAGCAAGTAGTGACAGCAAGGAAAGCAGGAAACTCCACTGCTCAGTTCCTTGCAGCATCTCTGGCCCTGACCAAGGAACAGCTCCAATGTCTGAATCTCCCCTCTCAGAAAAGGGCCACATTTGAACCCCACAGTTCAGAATCTTCAACTTAAAAAGCTTCTGCTGCACCACTGCAAGCTCAGATACTTGGTCAGGCACATTTTTGGGATGTTTGCTTCTTCTTTCCCAAAGGGTGCCGTTGGGGGGAAAGAAGTCAGGTAATCGCACTGCCTAGTTTTCTCCACCTGCACTTTTGGGGGGAATGGTAGCACCTGTCTCCTTGAGAGATAGGTTCAAGTGAAATCATGATTTTCACTTGCTTCAGGTTTTAGGGCAGGAATATATTATCATAATTTAGCTTTTGGTTACTTAAGTTATTTGACAATGACACTTTCAACACAGGATACATTGAAAACACCATTCGATCCTTGTTGATCTCCACATATTTAAATCATTTTATGAACTTGGTTGGCATTTAATAGTCTTTAAAGTTATATCATAGTTGAGACTAAATAATCATGAGTTCTTATACACTGGTGCCCTAAAAAAAGTGAGTTTAAACCTTTATTTTTTATGAATGAGCTACTGAGGCTGGCAGAGAGTGAGTTGTCCAGTGGCATGAATTAGCCATTGGTAGAGTTAGAATCAGCCATTTTCTAACACCTATTCCTGTGGTTTTCTCATATTTTAGTAAAAATATGTAAAGGATAAGCATAAAGGAGTAAATTTACAAATTAGTGATTGGCAGGGCTTAGAGATGGGGTGAAGGAATGGGTAGCATAAGGGAGATGTTGTGATGGTAGAAAGCTGTGTATCTTGATTGCTTGATTATGATGATGGTTATGCAAGTTTACATATGCGATAAAATGTCACAGCTGTAGACACAGATTGCTCTAATGTCAGTGTCCTAGTTTTGATATTTTAGTTATGTAAGATATAATCATTGGAGGAAACTGGGTGAAGGGTAAGGGTGTATGGGACTTCTCTGTACTACCTTTGCAATTTCCTGTGACTCTATAATTATTTTAAAAGAAAAGGCTTTTTTTTATGTTATTTTGCTAGTTACATCAAATTCCAACACTGGCTATTTTGCTTAATCTGAATGTATACAAAATACCTTGTCTTGCTACTTGTACTATTTTAAGTGTGTGATACAAACCAATGCCTGCCTGCATACTTATTTGATATTTTAAAAGACCATGTGCACTTCTAAGATAGTACTGCTTGTGCTAGGATATTAGTATATCCTGGAAAGACTAAATATAACAGCATCTTAGCAATAGATATTAATTTAAGGTTATTAAAATTTTGGAAAACGGAGAAAAAGTGTCTTCTTTGACTAGTGGTTGTGCTCAAATAACAACCTGATGTTTTTCTCTCTTTTAAATCTGCAAGAAAATACCGAGGTCTTACTTGGCCTTTTCTCCTTTTCTTAGTAGGATGTTTTCTGTGCTTCAGGTGATTAAAAGGGTAGCTATCACTGGGAAGAAGTGATGAGAAGAGATAAGCTTCCTATAGAAAGAAACTGATATGCATAAAGACTTTTCTCTTTGATAGAAATCAGGAATGTAAATTAAGTTAATTAAATATCTCAAAAGTCTTCTCTGGATTTTTAGAGCTCCCCTCACCAACTTCAGGGTGTTTCTTCTTTGAGGCTGGCTACCCATGGCAGGAGCCCCAGACACCCGAATGCATTCCTGAAAGAGATAGGAAACTAAAATTCTGGTGGTCCTGTAGACTGAGGTCCTTACAGGTTCTGGCAAAGAAAAGGAAGGTTCTTGTATACACACTTCTGACCACATAAATATCCTTCTCCAATGGAGAAGGCACCATTTCTAGAATTTCAGTTACTTTAGTATGCATCACAATTTTTACCACCTAAATATCAAATTGTACTACTATTTACTTAATATTATTATTTAAACTGACACACTATTTTCTACTTAGCCTTCACATAAGGGATAATATCCATGAAAGACCAGATTTTGTATGCCAGTTACTTTTCTCTAAATATGTCAGAAAACATATACAACTTTAAAAGAGACGTCCGTAGACCACCTACCAGCATCCCGTGAGGCATCAGTGGCACAGCCAGCACATCAGGAACAGTGTCCATCGGCAAGGCTTTGGGAGGTGCCCCAGGCCCTGGCGAAGGAGGAAGACCAGCTCCACAGAGCAGCTCCTGGTCAGTGGTGTCTCAGGAGAGAGAACCAGGTTCCCCCACCTCCTAGAAGCCATTTGAGAAATGACCTATTTATTGTTCCTTCTAGAAAAAAATAATTTTCAT
>NW_017732477.1:0-1222 GCF_001890085.2 Hipposideros armiger | reverse complement strand
GATGTCGATGGTTGGATGTCAGGAGCAAATGATGTCAATGGTTAGAGAAATTTAGTATTTTCCTACCATGGTTGACCATGGATAACTGAAAGTGTGGAACACAAAACCACAGATAAGGGGGACTACTGTATATGACATTTGGTTTGGTATAGAAATCCCTTTGAAAAAAAAACTAATTGATGAGAAAAGCTTTGCATTCTCAAAGGAAATTTTTTTAAAAACTTTATGAGAAAAGATAGGTAGATGAGTATGGTAGGACCATAACAGCATTCCTTAAAGTGGTTTATAAGAAACTTTAACTTACTGTGCTTCTGCTGGTTCCAAAATGAACTTTTATGGCCATCAGACTTTGGTGAGAATGTTTACTCATCAGAAAGGGGAAAAAGAAACAAAACACCATTTTCCTATGTGGCTTGCAAAGGTGTTCATCGGGGCCATGTTTCTTTTCTATTTAATCTATTTTCAAGCATTAACATGATCTGTTGCTTTGTTTTTAATGTTGGTTCTCAAGAAACATTGGCATGCCCCTTGGACAACTGAAAAATAGCTTCCTAGACCTTATCTACGAGCAAAATCCAGATTTGAGAGGAAAGGATGTTAATTCTTTGACCATGACTGAACCGATAAAGGAGAAGTAAACTTAGTCACAACTTAAATCCTCCAGCTGTTTCTGACCCTTTGTTTTTCAAAACCTAAATTATTTACAAAATCAGATGGGTTTATTTTGAATACATGATAATTCTTTAAAATTATTTTTCTTACCCCACCACCAATACAGATAGAAAAGCAAGAAACTGGATTAGAATAGACTCATTCATAGTCTATCACTAGACTTCACCCTATTTGTTACCTCATTTTGAATTACAGTCTGCCACAGCATGAAGGGGTCTAAAAACAAAGACAAGGTGTTTTTCCTTAGTGAGAGTGACACTGATGTTGGAACATCCACTGTCAAATGGCAGATGATTTCCCCCTCTTCTCTAATTTATTTAACTTTATGAAAAGCTAATCAAAGAAAATGTAGGACATTTGCACTGCTGAGTCACCAAAGTATTCAACATGTTGGTGCATGTAGAGTGTGCCCATGTATCCCAGGTCATACCTCTTGACTCTAAAGCCCATCTGGTTTAGCATTTTGCCCCAGCAGAATAGCAGGTGTATAATAAATATTTTAGAAAGAAAATTTAAATGAATGGATAAATGTATTAGCTAACAACACCCA
>NW_017732476.1:391504-403582 GCF_001890085.2 Hipposideros armiger | reverse complement strand
TGTGTATGAAGGGCACTTTGGTTATTTAAATATATGTCTTGACCACTATAAATAATGCTGCAATGAACATTGAAGTGTATGTGTGTATGTATATGTATATAATCTTTATGGATACATGTTTTCAGATTTCCTGGGAAGACACCCAGGAGAGGGATTGTTGGGTTATATGGTAATTCTGCTCTTAATTTTTTTGAGAAAATGTGAGGGAATGAGCCATGCAGCTGTTTGGGAGAAGTGCCTCCTCCTCTTTAGTACAAAGCCCTAAGACTAGCGCATGCTTGCCACATTTGAGGGACTGCAGGGAAGCCTGTGTGTGTAGCATGGAGTGGAAGGTGGGGAAGGTCATAGGACACTGATTTAGTAATGTAAAAGAGGCTCAGATCAGATGGATGATTGTAGGCTCAAATTTTAACAGCAATATTCGTCTCCATTCCCTCTATACTTTCTTTTATCATTCCTTTTAACATGATTTAAAACCTTCCAGTCCTATTCCTACTCTGTCCTCTCTTACTACCTGTATTCCTGCAGTAAACCCCCTGATTTATACCTTTGCTCATTCCAGTTCATACTAACACGGTGGGCAAATTTGTTTTCTTAAGGTACAGGGAGTTTTTCCTTCCTTTTAAAAACATCACCTTGGCTTGTCATTGCTTCTAGAATTATGTCAAACTTCTGTCTCGACCTTGGAGAATCTGGCTCCATCCTATTCTTCAACTTAATAGTTTCCTGTGCACTATTCAATTGTTCTCTCCAATTTCTCTCCCTTTGCTTGTGCCCATTTTCTCTTGTCAACTTATTTTCCTTTCTTTATATCCTCCCAAATGCCACAGTCATCTTTATCAGCACCCCTAGTCTCAGCAACAAGTGGTTTCTCACTTTCACAAAATCCCCAGTGCTTGCTTTTACTCCTCCTCATACAGATCCTCTGTTCTTGAATGATAATAGTAAGAGGACTCAAAATACATTGGGAGTCAAATTTGTGTCTTATTCATGTTTCCATTCCTACAGAACTTGGAAACAGCAATGCACTGATAAATATTGATAGAATAAATGTCAGCACTCAGAGTGTAAGCATAGGTAGGGATCTTGAGCATTATTGACACACACCCATTCTGGGTGTAATGGTCAGCCCTTCATTGTGACCCATGAGCATTTAGCATTGTGATTACAGATGCCTCTGTACTCCTTATGACTGCTCGTGTTTCAAGCCCAAGACAAGGAATATGAGATTAATTTAGGAATCCATCATATTTTTAAAGCCATGACAACTAGCTGTATCATAAATATAGCAGATCGCCCGGCAGTATAAATAATAGAAATGCTGCCGTGGGGGCAATAAAAGTGATTGATGCTCTCTGTTGCTGTTAACCTTGGTTATTCTTGTTCCATGTGGATCTTTGTAGTCTTCCTTTGTGCCTGAGATTGGCACTTCAGAAGCAGTGTGTGTGTGTGTGTGTGTGTGTGTGTGTGTAGTGTGAAGTGTGTAACAGATGTCAGACATCCACAGTACTTTCCTAGTCTAAATTTGCACACGAAGGGGAAGGTATCTGGTCCAGATTAAACTAGGTCTACACATACAGATGAGATGTTTCTTATCATGTTAATGATTGAGGAATACTGAAAAAACTTAAGGTGTGGAATACGGATAATTAGGCCACCTTGTAGTTACATTTATTTATTTATTCATTTACTTATTCATTTATACTCATTTTTAAAGTATTGTTGGCATTCGATATTATATTAGTTTTAGGTGTACAACATAGTGATTTGACATTTATATACCTTATCACTATGACAAGGCTAGTACCCATCTCTCACCATACAAAGTTATTATATTATTGACTATATTCCCTGTGTTATAGATTACATCCCCATGATTTATTTATTTTACAACTGGAAGTGTGTACCTCTTATTCCTCTTCACCGTTTTTACCCATTCCCTCCACCCACCTCCCCATGGCAACTATAAATTTGTTCTCTGTATCTATGAGCCTGTTTCTGTTTTGTTTTGTTTGTTCACTTGTTTTAGTTATTTTAGATTCCACATAAAAGTCAAATCCTACAGAATTTGTCGTTCTCTCTCTGACTTATTTCACTGAGCATAATATTATCTAGCTGCATCCATGTTGTCACAAATAGTAAGAGTTCATTCCTTTTTATCCTGAGTCAATATTTCATTGTATGTATTGTGTATACACATATATACATACATCTTCTTTATTCATTTATCTGTTCATGGACAGCTATGTTGTTTCCCTATCTTAGCTATTGTAAATAATGCTACAATGAACATAGAGGTGCAAATATTTTTTGGAATTAGTGTTTCCGATGTCTTTGGATAAATACCTAGAATGGGAATTGCTGAGTCATGAGGTAGTTGTTTTACATGTTTCGAGGAACCTACATACTGTTTTCCATCATAGCTGCACCAATATATAATCCCAACAGTGCACCAAGTTTCCGTTTTCTCCGTATCCTCTCTAACACTTGGTATTGGTTGAGTTTTTTATAATACCGGTTAAGACAGGTGTGATGTGATATCTCACTGAGGTTTTGATATGCATTTCCTTGATGATTAGTGATGTTGAACATTTTTTCATATGTGTGTTGGCCATATGTACGTGATTTTTAGAGAAATCTCTGCCTGAAGTGTCATGCTTTACTCCCCTCTGCATCCAGAATGCCTCCTCAGCCCTCAAGGCCCTGTTCAGTGTCATCTTCTCTAGAAGGCTTTCTACAGACACCAAGTCTGTTCTGCCATCTAGCCCTCATCAGATCTGTTTTACATTGGAGTTATCTATGGCTCTTTCTTATAACAAACAAATCCTCGTATTCCCAAGTGGGCCAAATGCAGTATTTTATAGAGAGTAATATTTTAACATAGATTTGTGTTAGGAATAAGTAAATTGATAATGTGGGACTTTTCTTCGGCAGTGTCCTCCTTTACTGCCCGGTTCCATCCAGGATATATTTACATGGGTGAGGGACTCTTAGAAAGCAGCTGCATTCCCAAATCTGGCCATTCAACTCAAGATGGGGATAACATTGTTCCTTAAGAACCAGGCTGTAAGGGAATACCTTAGGCGGGGTTCCAGAGAAACAGGCTCTGAGATGGAGATTTGCATGCATGTAGTTCATAGAAGACTACTTTCAGCAATAGCCCCTGGGAGGGTGGGGGTCAGGGAAACAGACATGGGCAAAGGGAGAAGTTACGCAGTGTAGTTATAGCACAAGCCTGGGCTTATTTTATCGGAAACCTAAGACGAGAACTAAGATAGCTCTTCCGAGTTGTTTTTAAGTGAATTTAGAGGGCGCCTTAACATTTCCTTAACAATGGTGGAAGAATGACCTCAGGGGATGGGCTGAACTTTGGGAAAGGCAGCTCCTCTAGACCAGGAGTCAGCAAACTGCAGCTCATGAGCCACCAGCTCTGAAGTAAAATTGAAAATGAAAATAAAACTACCATAGTTTCACTTATAAAATTTTTAAAGAATATTATTCACATAATGGTGATTATGTAAAAATATATTTATGGCTCTAGAATCATTTTTAAATTGTTGCGAGGGACAGGATTGGCTCTTCCAGGGGTCGGCAAACTTCTGAGACGAACGTACCCAAAGAGCCGCATGTGGCTCGTGAGCCGCAGTTTGCCGACCCCTGGGTTAGACCAACTGAATGACTTAAAGGGACTCAGCTCTGGGAAGGCAACAGCTGCTCCCAGTAGCTGGAAGTGTAAGATGGGATCTGGGGGGTGAACCCCAGCATCAGTTACAGACTTATATAAGGAAGGAGAGGTGAGCATGTAATCCAACACCACACATGAATATACTCCCTTGTTTATGTCGTCTTTGAAAAGTCTTATTCCATGATATTCACAAACATGAAGCAGTGGCAATCAAAGTCTGGGCCAGGATTGAAAAGGTGTGTAGTCAGATGAGAAAATCGCCCAAATCAGGAAGGGCAGATTTCCATGGGTCTTAAGTCTTATGACACAATTGTGAGCAAAGAGGAGAGGGAGCAAGGTGAAATATACTGAGTGTTCAACACACCCTGGACATCAACTTGGAGTTCCATTTGTAGATCATGGGTATCAGGACCACTTGAAGCACTTGTTAAAAATGCAGGCTCCTGGGTCCCACTCCAAATCCACTTTTTGTACATTGAGCTTAGAAATATGAATTTTTACAAACACAACGGATGTCTTTAATGCTCAGTAAAATTTGGGAACTTCAACTTTAAATACACACACACACACACACACACACACACACACACACACAGAGTCAGGGAGGTAGAAAGAGAATCAGACAGGTGAAGTGTCTTCTCTAAATGTCCTATCCTGAGAACTTGATATAATTCTTCTGCATGCAGCTAACCTTGAGAAATTGTAAATACTTAGGCTTCTTCTTCACAGCCATGGTTTCTGGTTAAAAGACTGCACAATTCCTCTAGGCATTGAATATGTGTGATATTGCGGATGGCACCATTAAACATCTACTCTCTGAATGATGTCAGGGTCAGGCATGGCCAGCGCATAAGGAAGACACGTGGGGTTAGGTTTTCTTTATTCTGCTTCATCTCTAAACCTATTATTAGCCACATTCTCTTTCTTCACAAGAGGTACATGGTTTGTGCATTGCAGTGTATTGGTAGCTTTCCAGAAAATGCATGCATACACACACACACACACAAATACACACATACACACACATACATAAATTATCCCCGATTGGTAGTGTTTGCTGATTCCCCAGGTGCAAATACTCTTATCATAACTAATTTCAAATTATTAATTTTTAACAGCTAGCCTGCAAAATTCCTGAATGTTTAACATCTACTCTTCTGAACTAGTAAGAGCTGATTCCAGCATAACACTGAAATGTCTAGCATTAATTCTTCTAGCACCCTCCCAAACTCAATAGCATTTCCCCATATTTAGACAAGTTATTGACTTTCAATTTGAATCAAATTTCTAAATAATCAGGGGTCTGCAAACTTTTGCTGAAATGATCCAGATAGTAAATATTTTGACGTTGCAAGTCATAGTCTCTGTCAATGACGCAACTCAGGTGTTATAGTGCAAATGCAGCCATAGACAACATGTAAACAAGTGGACAAGGCTGTATTCCAGTAAAACTTTATTTACAAAATCAGGTGCTAAGCTGGATTTAGCCTACAGATTATTCTTTGCTGATCCCATTTGCAAATCAAGTGGGCAACAGAGTTCCTTGAGCAGCACCTGTTACCCCTGAAATCTTAGAAGATAATTCTCATCCCACTAGGGACCCCTAAGTGTGGTATCCACACCGGAGATCTAGCAGAGGATTTCTCTTCCTAAAATAAAAATGACATGAGTGGGGATAGAGATAAAGGAGAATTAAATGCTGGAAGGAGGGAGGCACCGCCTAAGTCTCACTAACAGATAAGCCCAACAGAAGTGGTGTCCAGCTGTGGCTCAGGCTTAACCTCCTAAATTCTTTCTCCATGTTGATTTCTGTGAATCACCCACAGCATTCTCCCTCAATCACAGTAAATACAGCTCCTGAACAAATCTACCAGGGCAATAAAATTCAACAATTGGACATAAAATAGATTACTTAACAAGAAGGGCAGATAGGCACTTGAAAGTATCCGTTGCCTAACAGAGTGATCTTCTGGGTGTCTACAGACTTAATTATGCTATTCACTTTATCCTTCTTAACTGGGGAGGCCAGTCCATTGCCGGGAAGCTTAGGTAGGACATTGTCTTGCTAAAAATGCTTAGCTTCCAGGAGTGGGGATGTCAATCATCCCTCTGATTCAGGTTTGGAGGTTTCCTTTCATGGCATTTAGAGATGGTCCAAAGCAGTTTGGAGACAGTCACAGATTTCCATCTACATTGTACCATCTGGTACATGAGACATACTGTTTAGCCTTTGAAATTTATATAGCAACACATTGAAACATTGGAACTCACAGAGACCAAAAAATGTCTCTTTGAGATAAAAGTGGGAACAAAAGAAAGAGGTGGTGACTCAAACAACATAGGAGGTTCACCTCCTTCTCATAAACTCAGAGTAAATGTGCTTCCTAGAGAGCCTGGGCCCTGCTCCACATTTCCTCCAGTAGTTGCTCCAAAATATTTCAATAAAACTATCATTTAAAGAAAATTATGATTCTTATGCCATTCTCAATTAAGCCACACTGGGGATGGGGAAGAAAGGCAATAGTTGCTCCAACTGAGCACTTAAAAGAAGTGTTTATTTTGTCAGTATTAAGTTTCAAACAATTGCGTGGTTCAAAAGACCTGAAAGGGGTAGAAAAACCCTTGAGAATCCAGCCCAGCATCAAGCATGGGCCTCTCAGACAGTTGTTTTCATTCCTCTTAGTAGAGGGCATCTTGGTCTCAACCTGACTCATCCAGGAGATGAAGCCAGAGACCTGCAGTGCTCCATCAGTGTGTTCCAGCCCTGAGATCAAGACATGAGCCCTGTTTCATGTGTCATGCCATAAGCACAGACGGACCCTTCTTCATGGTCCTTCTTTCTCCTTTCCGCAGTGAGAATCAGAGGCACAGTTTGCAGAGAGGGAAACTCAGACTTAACTGAAGCAGCAAGTGGTTGTTTGACATGGGTGTTTGTGACCTCGGGGCTATCAAAGGCTCCTGTGGTGGGTGAGCTAGTAGGGATTACATTCCTGTCCTTCAGTCATCCTCTTGGTCACAGAGGAGACCTGAAAGTTCTTTCTAAGAGACAAAATCAGGGGGAGGGGAAGCTACCTTTTTGCACCCATAACAAGGAAAGGTTGCATTTCAGGGAAAGACTGCCAATCATGCAGTCATGGGTGGCTCAAAAAAATCTAGGCCTGTGGTGGACCAGTCAAGGCAGGATTCTAGAATGTCTTTATGTTTTTTATTTGTGAGGTTTTCTTTCTTTAAAAAACAAACAAACAAAAACAACACAAATTGTTCTGTTTGGGAGTTCCCATTTAGTGTTCAACAGAGGAAAAGTAGACCACAATCACCAATATTAAACCTGCCTGCTGGTCTAGATTTTCTGGCTCCCCCAATTTGTAAGGTCTAATTAGAAGCGATAATGTTCTTCTCCAGAGGGATTTTCTCTACACACCAGAGACTGAGTTGGAACAACTTGCTTGACTAGCTTTGTTACTTTACAAGAGTCTGGGGAGTTAAGTCTCCCTACAAAAAAACAGGCCGTGTTATTGTGTGATTAAAGTGTTTCCAGACTTGCTCACGCTCAGAGCCAGCATCAGAAACAGGCTTCCACTGCCCTCTCTGGCCTTGAGCAGGCATCCTTTCACATTGTTAGCCCGTGGAGGAAAATTCAGCATTCCTCAATAAGCAGGATTTAAAGGTATCCTTGCAACACAAATACATTGAATTTCACAGAAGCACTGCCTTATTTAAGATTACATAGGAGTAGCTCAAATTCATCATCCAAAGGACGTAGTCTATGCGAGAAAAGGGAAAATATTAACTAATGGGAAATATCTATAAATCCAAAGGTTATAATCAAGGTTGTTCAATAAGCTGCTATCATAGAAGAGGGGCAAGTGAAACAGCAGGAATTCCTTCCCATGTTTATTTAGGCAGGGAGCGGCAACTGTTGTGCAAGAGGCCTTGTGAAGATGAACAAGTCAGATAGTTTCTCTAAGGAGCAGGCAGTCGCATGGGTCTTCTTTTGTCTTTGCTTTCGTTGAGTGTGACTCTTGGTCTATTGTGGAGAATCTGGCTGCTTGCTCTTGTATTCCACCCATTGCTCTGTGACCTTGAGCGCTTGTTTGACTTGGGAATCTATTTCTCATTACAAAATAAAGGAATAGACCAAAGTGATCAGTAAGTTTCCTTATATTAGTGTATTTTCAAATGGTGTCATTGTTAAACTATCTTAAGCTGTGTATGACATGTACTATATTTGCCTAATGTTTATTTCTAAATCAGCTCACTGTGAAAAACACACCTCTAAAATATTATTTAAACTTCACCTTAAATGCTACATATGAAAATATGGCTTTGACAAGATGGTTTAACTTTTAAAAACACACTAACATAAATACTTAAAAAAATAGTTATCCTCTAAATTATCTCAGTGTCACATTAATCTACCTCACAGCAATTAGAAATGAAAACAACCAAATCCTATAATCAGAATGTTAATTTTTCAGAAGCTTTTTTTGACATTTCTCAGGTGTTTTTAAAGTGAAAAAAAAAAAAAAAAGCAAGTGTTCTTATTAGAATACAGAGAATGAGAAAAAATGGTTTAGCTCAGAGTTACTTTCTTCCAGGGGACCAACAAGCCAACACAGCCATTGATCCTGATTTTCTATGTAACAGTTAGAATCTCTGCACTTTAGGAGACAGAATTTGACAAGAGTGAATCTTAGGAACTCAACTTATCCTTTCCATTGCTCTCCTTAGGCTGACTTGAAAGGAGAATGACCAACTTTCTGCTCCAGATTTAAAAACAAAACAAAACATGATGTTTCAGACTAGCATCATTTTTAAAAGTTAAGAAAGAAGAAGGAAAAAAAAATACATACCCTAATAACAGGGGGGCATGTAATGAAATTGCTCCCTCAACCATAGCTTTAGCAGAGCTCAGCAGATACAATAATAAATACTTTATCTGGAAGGGTCCACCTATAATTATCTAAAGTAACAGGAACATTTACTATAATAATTAAAACCAATTACCTTTACTTTAGGATCAAAAACAAGCATTACCTACTGTGCTTACATATTCTAATTTCCATAAATCTAACATTCTCTAGCATTGCCATAGTAATTACTGGACACATGGTTACACCACACACAGCGGAAGGAAGTCAAATCACTCTGTATCCAGATCTGAGGTGACTGCTTTCCTCAAGAGCAGAACTTATCTCACAGTGTGCTGGAGAGCCTCATTTCATGAAGTGCATGAGGATAATTGGATCTTTCCTCTTCGTTATTAATTCACACTTTTTCGGGGAGAAGATGCATAGAACTCTGAGTGAGGAAAGAAATAGAGATATCGGCAACAACATTTTTTGACTCAAACAAAAAGCTTGGTGTCAAGTTAATATAACTGGCATGTTGCATTTAACCTGTCTGTCTGGAGCTACTAAAGATGTTTAGAGATTCCTGACTGATTTTTAGCAAGAGTGGTGAATGTCTATAATCCATGTCCAAAAATAATTTATGTTGAATGCATGGCTCCATTTGTTATATCACAGCAAAATATCAGCTTATTACTGCTTTGAAAGAGTGTATTTTTTGCAACTTGATAGAAAAACATTCATAGAACCACTGTATACCCAGGAAGAAAAAGACAAGAATGCTAGAGATCTCTAAGTTGCATCACACAGTTATTTTAAAGGTATATGTGTAATAATCATGTTCCTTCAAGGTAGGGGCTCTAGCTTTTCTAGAAAGAAAGTAATATTTTGCAGATAATTAATTTTAAAATTATTTAATGAATAGGTATGGAGGGATGTTATAAACATTGGGAAAGTTTCTGTTGGTCAGAACTAGGACTCTTTAGATAGCTAGGAACAGTTATGATCCTAGGTGTTTATCTCTAAAAGGCACCTCAGAGATAATTTAATCCACACAATTCTTTTTGAAGATGAGAAAACAGGAGGCTGCAGATGTGTGTGGTGTGTTGCCTGAGGTCTCATGGTTGAAATATGAGCCATGGCTGAAGCCCAGACCTCTGACAAGTGATCTGCATTTTAGAGTTCAGAGCCCCTGCTACACTTTGATTTTAGTCTGGTTTATACAACCAGAAACCATGTAACAAACCAACACACTCATGACTATACTGGTAGGGTATGGAGCATTTTACTCTTGGATTGAATCCTAATAGAAAAACTCCGATTGACCTTTCTAGAACATGCTTAGGAAAAGGTAATCATTTTCACTGGTTAGGAGAAAAAAACACCGAAGGTGATTTGGCTGGGATTGATCTGTCCATCACTAACAACATAAGCAAGGTAAAGCAGACTTACGTGCCTATTGGTCCCTCAGACAGCAAGAACATCCCTGATAGGTGGGCACCTTATTTCCTTCCTCTACTAGTCTTTTACGCTAATTTCAAGACCCAGTTGCTGGTTCAATGAAAAAGTTAACCTAGAGAGTCACATTAGAAACTCGTAATGTGACTCTTGTTTTAAAACATAATTGGTGTGTGTTTGTTCATGTGTTTTCATGCAGTTTTACATACGCAACTCCTAGCTCATTTATAAAATAGTAACTCTTTAATATAATAAAGTTCAAGCATAGTGAAGCAAGATGTATTTTTGTGTTGCTAAAGTAACCCTTCGTACTAGAAATAAAGCGCTGCTAAAAGATCTTTTCTGGAAGTATGTTTCCTTTGGTCTCTGTTTGATTCAGCTGGTATACATCTATAAGCATGTCCACATGAGGTGTTTGAAGATTTTTCTACCTTAGCAGTGAAAACTACACCGTTGTTTTCCACGTGAAAGTTTATTTATGGTGATTACTCAATAAGGATAAAAAGGCGACTCCAGATAAATCTCACATCATATGTGGTTTGAAACTTACACTCTAGCATCAAGACCCCATGTGACAAGTACACTTTGGAAGAATGAAGCTATCAGCAGAATGCCCTGGAGGATAATACAACTCTGGGAGAGAGGACAATGTGTATATGAGATGACAGATCTGTGACCTGCAAGCAGACTCGATAAATTTGGGCCATCAATACCCCAGTAGGAACAGTTCTCCTTCCCTAATGAGCTCCGTGCCCTCTTATGAAATGGCTGGTCCTGCAGCCCGTTAGAGAGCACGGAGGCCCCTGAACATGTAGTTCTCTCAGTGGAAGCAACTCCGCCCTGGGACTGACTGATGAGTTCACTGGGAAAAGACAGAAGGGCGCATGTGCACTAAAATCTCAGACGGTAAAGGGAGGNTGAAAGTTTATTTATGGTGATTACTCAATAAGGATAAAAAGGCGACTCCAGATAAATCTCACATCATATGTGGTTTGAAACTTACACTCTAGCATCAAGACCCCATGTGACAAGTACACTTTGGAAGAATGAAGCTATCAGCAAAATGCCCTGGAGGATAATACAACTCTGGGAGAGAGGACAATGTGTATATGAGATGACAGATCTGTGACCTGCAAGCAGACTCGATAAATTTGGGCCATCAATACCCCAGTAGGAACAGTTCTCCTTCCCTAATGAGCTCCGTGCCCTCTTATGAAATGGCTGGTCCTGCAGCCCGTTAGAGAGCACGGAGGCCCCTGAACATGTAGTTCTCTCAGTGGAAGCAACTCCGCCCTGGGACTGACTGATGAGTTCACTGGGAAAAGACAGAAGGGCGCATGTGCACTAAAATCTCAGACGGTAAAGGGAGGGAAGCGGAAGCTGTGGTGATGAAGCACAGAGGAGAGCTTGGTCTCCGTCCTTACACTGAAGAACTGCTGTGCATCACGTGAAACACGTAATGAACTGGGATGATGTTTGTATTTGACCATTTTTAATAGGAGTCCACATTCTAACTCCTGATTGTTCATATACCAGGTATATATTTATCTTTCTGCCAGCTTTGATCTTACATGCAGTAATGCGTAAAAACATACATTCAAAAAACTCTTTAAAAAAAATAACTTGCATTCCTGTAAAGGGATAAATGAATTAGATAGTCTCAATTACCACCTCATACTATCTACATATTTTAGATTAGAAGATACCAGCAAATGCAGATTGATAACATGTAATTGTATTAATACTAATAAAAATAAGCCCATACGCCGCCACCCAGTTAATGAAAATGAATATCATCAAAATATCAACCGTCTGTTTCTCCTTGATTTTGTCCCAGTTTCCACATGATTTTTGTTTTTATTTCCTATTTTAAGAATTGCTATATGTATTTGATATCATAGATACATCTTACTATATTTTACTCTCTGTATGAAATGTGTATATATGACATATTTTACTTTATATATACCTGAATGATAGGTTCTTTAATTTTTCATTTTTTTAACTTTAGATGGACTTATTTTATCACTTTATTACTCAGCATTACAACTACACCCATGCTATATGTGTAGTTCTCCATTTTTG
>NW_017732476.1:380355-389388 GCF_001890085.2 Hipposideros armiger | reverse complement strand
AGGAGAGCTTGTCCTGTGTTTTCTTCCAGGAGTTTCACAGTTTCAGGCTTTACATTTAAGTATTTAATCCATTTTGAGTTAATTTTTGTGATTATTATAAGATAGGAGACTAGTTTCATTACTTTACATGTCAATATACAGTTTTCTCAGCACTATTTATTCAATAGACTTCATTGCGTAGTCTCAGCTCCTTTGTCAAATATTAGTGGACTGTGTACGCATAGGTTTATTTGTGGACTCTCAATCCTGTTTCACTGGTCTATGTGTGTTTTTATACCAATAACATAATGTTACTATAGCTTTATAATATAACTTGAAATCAGGAAATAAAATGCCTCACGCTTTGTTCTTTTGCATCAGGATTACTTTGGCTATTTGGGGTCTTTAATGGTTCCATATAAATTTGACAATTTCTTTCAACTTCTGTAAAAAATGCCATTGAGTATTAATAGGGATTGCATTGAATCTATAAATGGATTTGGATGGTATGGACGTTTAACAATCTTAATTCCATGAGTCCATGAACATGGGGTATCGTTCCAGTTATTTGTCATCTTCTTCAATTTCTTTATCAGTGTCTTATAGTTTTCAGTATAGAGATCTTTCACCTCCTTGGTTAAATCTATTAAGTATTTTGTTGTTTTAGATGCTATTATAAATGGGATCATTTTCTTTTTCTTTTTTTCAGATAATTTGTTGTTAGTGCATAAAACACTACTGATTTTTACATGTTAATTTTTGTTCTCTGACACTTTACTGAATTTGTTGATTAGATCTAACTTTTTTTTTAGTGGGATCTTTATGATTTTCTTTGTATAAAATCATGTATGTCATCTGCATATAGAAACCATTGTATTTCTTCCTTTTCTATTCTGATGCCTTTTCTTTTTCTTGCCTGCTTGTTCTGGCTAGAACTTCCAGTACTATGTTGAATAGGAGTGGTGAGACTGGGCACACTTGTCTTATTCCTGATCTTAGGGGAAAAGCTTTCAACCTTTCACCACTGAGTATGATGTTAACTGTGGACTTATCATATAGCCTTTATTATGTTGAGGTATGTGCTCCTTCGATACTAATTTATTAAGAGTTTTTACCATGAATGGATGTTGAATTCTGCCAAGTGCTTTTTTTTTTTGCATCTCTATTGAGATGATCACATGATTGTTTTCTTTCATTCTATAAATATATCACATTGATTGATTTATATATGTTAAACCATTCTTGTGATAAACCCCATTTGATTATGTTCTGTGATTTTTGTAATGTGCCACTGAATTTGGCTGGCTAGTATTTTATTGAGAATTTTTGCTTTTGAAGTCATCAGGGATATTGGCAGGCAGTTTTATTTTTTGGTAGTTTTCTTCTATGACTTTGAGATAGGGTTTGCCTTATAAAATGAGTTTGGAATTTTTTTTTTTTTATTTTTTTTTTACCTTTTCAGCTTTTTGGAAAGCTTTGAGAGGGATTGACATATTTCTTTAAATGTTTGGTAAAATTCACCTGTGAAGCCATCTTGTCCTAGTGGGGTTTTCTTTGTTTTTTTGTAGATCTTTTATTATTGATTCAATTTCCTTACTAGAAATTGGTCAGTTTAGATTCTCTATTTCATCTGATTTAGCCTTTGTACTTTGTGCTTCTAAAAACTTTTCACTACTTCTATGTTGTCCAGCTTGATGGCATTGTTTATTGTAGCCGCCTATGATTCTTTGTGTTTCTCTTTTATAAGTTGTAATGTTTCCTTTTTCATTTATTATTTTGTTAACTTGAGTCCTCCCTATTTTTTCCTCGGTTATTCTTGAAAAAGTTTTGACAATTTTGTTTATCTTTGCAAAGAACCAACTCTTAGTTTTGTTAATCTTTACTATTATTTTAATGTTCTCTGTTTCATTTATTTCTTCTCTAGTCTATTATTTTCTTCCTGATACCTGATGAACTGATAACTTTGAGCTCAACTTACTCTATTTCAATTGCCCTAAGGCACAGAGTTTGATATTTGAGATCTTTCCTATTTCTTAATGTAGTGATTTATTGGTATAAACTTTCCTCTTAGAACTGCTTTTGCTATATCTCATAGGTTTATGGTATGTTTGTTTTCATTTTTGTTTTCTCAAGAGACTTTTTATTTCTCATTTAATTTCCATTTCAGTATTCAGTAGAATTTCTTTGTGTTCATGATTTTGTTTTTTAATTTTCCATTTATTGATTCCTAATTTCATACCATTGTGGTCAGAGAAGACATTTGGTGTGATTTCAATCTTCTTGAATTTTCTAAGACTTGATATATAGCCTAACTTGATATGTGGTCTATCCAAGAAAATATTCCATGTGTGCTTGAAAAGAATGCGTACTCTGCTGTTGTCAGAATGCTCTCTATATGTCTGTTAGGTCAATTTGATATATAATGTTCTTCAAATCCACTGTTTTCTTATTGACCTTAAGTCTGAATGATCTATGCATTGTTGAGAATGGAGTATTAAAGTCCCTAATTATTATTGCAATATTCTTTATTTTTCATTTTAGCTCTGTCAGCTTTTGCTTCATATATTTCAGTGCTTTGAAGTTAGGTACGTAAATATTGACAATTGTATCTTCTTGATGGATTAACCCTTATTATATAATGACCTTCTTTGTGTCTTTTTAGCATTTTTAGTTTAATGTCTATTTTGTCTAAGTATAGCTACTTCTGCATTTTTGGACACCATTTGCTTGAAATATCTTTTTCTATCCTTTCACTCTCATCCTCTGTCTTTAAGGCATACATAATGAATCTCTTGTAGGCAGCTTATCTTGACTGTTGTAGTTATTCTGTTTGTTTGCTTGTTTGTTTTTCCACCTATGTCTTTGTCTTTAATTGGGGAATTTAATTCATTTACATTCAAGGTAATTGTTGATAGTTAAGGACTAACAATTGCCACTTTGTTAATTTGTTTTTTGGACTCTTTGTAGATCCATTGTTGCTTGTTTTATATACTACTATCATTTTCTGTGTTTTTTTTTTTATGTTTTTGGTTCAGTAGGTTCTGACTTCTTTCTGATGTTATTTTGTGTAATTGTTATAGGATTTTCCCTTTTGGTTACCATGTGTCTTACAAGAAATATCTTAAAATAATGGCACCCTATTTTAAACTGATAACTTAATCAAATTCCACATCTTTATACTTTTACTTCTTTTTCTCACAGTTTAGATTAGATCATAGTTTACATATATTGCATAACTTAGATTATTGTAGTTATGGTTCTTTTTACTACATTTGTTTTTCTTTCTTTTTTTTTTTTAACTTTTAAACCAGATTGTGAGTGAATTACACACCACAATTACCATGTTAGAGAATCTAACTTAGACTATATATTTACCATTATTGGTAAGTTTTACATTATGTTTTTGTGATGTTAATTAGTATTCTTTTACTTCCACTCAAAGAACTCCCTTTAGCATTTCTTGTAAGGAAGGTCTAGTGATGATAAGCTCCCTCAACTTTTGTTTGTTTGTTCAGAAAAGATTTTATCTCTACATTTCTAAAGGACAGCTTTGCGGTTGTAGAATTCTTGGTTTACAGTTTCTCCCCGCAACACTCCCTTATATTTTGGATATGTTATTCCATTCTCTCCTGGCCTGAAACATTTCTGTTGAGAAATTCACTGATAATGTTATGGGGTTCTTTTGTATGTAATATCTTTCTTTTCTCTTGCTGCTTTCAAAAGAATTTCTTTGTCTTTCGCTTTTGACAACTTAATTGTAATATGTCTTGGTATAGCCCTATTTTAATTCAAGCTCGTTGGGATCCTTTGGGCCATATGGAATCCCATTTCTCTTCCTGGGTTTGGTATGTTTTCAGCCATTATTATTTTAAATATGCTTTTTGAGCTTTTCATGCTTTTCTTTCTCTTCTCCTTCTGGAATACCCATAACATAAATATTGTTTCTTTCAATTGTGTGTCATAAGTCTTACAGGCTTTTTACATTCTATTTCATCCTTTTGTTATTCCATTCTCCCGAGTGAATAATTTCAAGCATCCTGTCTTCTAGGTCACTTATTCTTTCTGCTGTGTGGTCAAGTCTGCTTTTGAAACTTTCTATTGAATTTGTTAGTTCATTCATATTTCAGTGCTAGGATTTATTTTTTGTTTTGTTTTGTTTTTGTTTTTTAATATGATTTCTACTTATTTGTTGAACTTCTCATTTTGTTCATTTATTCTTTTCCTAATTTCATTTACTTCTTGTAGCTCAGTAAATTTCTTTAAGAGGAGAGTTATTCTGAATGATATTGTGTCAGTTCATAAATCTTCATTTCTTTATGGAGTTCATTAGTTTCAGTTAATGGAGTTTTATTAGTTTCCTTTGGTGTTGTCATGTTTACCCTATTTTAGTCATCCTGATTTCTTAATGGATATCTGCACATTTGAATAAACTGTCTCCTCTCCCACATTTTGCAGGTTCACTTTGGCAGAGGCAGTTCTTCACCGGTCAGCTAAGTTTGGATTTCTGGACATGTCTGCCGGTAACAGCATTGAGCAGGTAGGTCTTGCTACCAAGGGTATTTTGGGGGTCAAGGTCACTGTCTGCGCTCTGAAGTTGAGATTGGTGGATGCTCCAATGGCTGAGAACTGCTGGTTTTGTTCTCTGCCTACATGTGGCTGTAGGATGGACTCTGTGGTTGCCTTGATTCTCTCAGAAATTCTTAATATGTTATAATGTATTGATCTTTCCTTTGATGGTTTGTTTTGTGTGTGTATGTATACCTTGAAAAAGTAAGTATTTACTACTCTAGGTTTATAGAGACATTATCTCAACTTTCACTCTAATATTTTTATTGTTTTCCTCTTATATTTAAGTATTTTATTTACCTGTTAATAAATTTTATGTATGCTCTGAGGTAGAGACACAATATTTTTTCCTCATTTAGATAATCAATTGTTACATTATTTGTTGAACAGATAATCCTTTCTTCACTTATTTGCAGCGACATTCTAAAATATGTCAAATTTCTATGTATGTGTGTTCTATCTGGTTATCCCTGTCATAACAGGCTGTCTTAATAGTTATGATTAATAATAAGTCTTATCCCATAGAACAAATCATTCTACCTTATTTTTCTTCATCAGAATTATCTTGGTTATTTTTGGCCATTTTATTTTCTAATGTAAAGTTTGATTATAATTCACCCATATTTCTCTACTGCTCTACTTGGATGAGACACTACTCTAATTTACAGTCGGCTACAATACAAATCTGCTGTAGGTAGTGGAAATGAACTAATCAGGATAGTTTTCATTCAAGGTGGCTACATTTTATAGCTTAAAAGCTGTCATAGGATACATCCTTACCAATACAAGTGGTAAAGAGCATCTTCTAGGAAGAGAATTATGGTCTCTTTCCATTACTTAATTACCTGTTTCAAATGATTCATTTATAATTTTATCATTTTCTTTTCTTGATCCATTTTTTTTATTCAATTACCTTGCTATGGTTTAAAGATTCCTAACAACAACAAAAAAAATCATGTTATGTTGTTATGTTATCTAAAGGAGTCCACAATTCTCTAGGTGTTGATGAACCAATATATGATATCATAGTGAGAGGCCCTGAAATATATTGAGCTTGGTGCTGTTTTGTCATGTTTTTACTTTTTGCTGTAGCCAGGCTGTTACCATAAATTTGTCTTGATTTTTTGAGGAACACAGTCATAACCTCTAGTGGTGGTTTTAGTATCATAAGGTATTGGAAAGCAATGAGAATATCTGTTCATAGGAGTGTAGGCAAATCACTGTATTTATTGTCCAGAAAAAGAAGTCTATAACCATCCCTTTCACATTGAGTTTTAAGAAAAGGAAACCCAGATTGAAAGTACTAAAGTAACATAGTAGTTAAATGTCCAAAGAGAAAATATTCTAGTCCTTCAGAAAAAGTAAAGCAAAGAGCAGGTGGTTGGGAATTTGATACCATATAGACATAATCAGACTTAAATTCTGAATTCCATCCCAGTGCTGCAGTAAGTTGTCTTGTGAATGGAGGATGGATTGCTTTAAATAGGTGTTGAACAGGTAGTGTCAGAATAGGAGCAGGAGTAGTAACCCAAGATGGCCTTCCTATATGTGGCTCTGATCAATAAAGATCCCTCTTACAGTGACAGCTAATCATCAGACACTGTATGAGATTGTTTTCCCTGTGCGTCTTTGGATACAGCTTGCCCAAGCCAGCTGTGACCAGGCCAATAGCATTCCCGAACAGTTTTATAGCAGGATAAAACATTTGTTGGTCCTTCTAGATACCATATGTACTGTATCATGGAGAGAGAGCAGCTAATAAATACTCCATGGGAAAAATCAGGGAAAGCTTTATAGAAAAGGCAAACATTGGGCTAAGAATTGAAGAAAGAGTAGGTATATTTGAGGTGGTCAAGAGAGGAAGAAATGCTTGATAAAGGAAGAAGCCTATAAAAAGCTCAGTGGTAGAAGACAATAAAAGTGGAAGAAAAAGTTATTTACTAAAACTAGTGGGATATTAGAATGACTAAGTACACAAAAGCCAAATTTTGAAGTATCTTGTATGTCATTCATGCAAGGGCAAGCTATTGAAGAATTTTGCATATGAACATGAATGTTCTGATATGCATTTGAGAAAGTCTATTCTCATAATGGTTTGGAAAATGCATAGCAATTAGGGATAGTGTGGTAGGCAGAAATAATAGACTTTCACAGATATCTACGTCTTAATCCCCTGAACCTGTGAATATGCTACTTTACATGGCAACAGGGACTTTGCAGATGTTAAGAAACTTGAAATGGGAAAGTTATCCTGGATTATCTAGGTGGGCAGAAGAGGATATCACAGTGATACAATATGAGAAGAATTCAACCCACTGTTGCTGGATTTTAAGATGGAGACAGAGAGTCATGAGCCAAGGAATGCAGATGGCCTCTAGGCACTGGAAGAGGCAAGGAAACAAATTCTCCCCTAGAGTTTCCAGAAAGGAAACAGTCCTGCTAAAAACTTGACTTGAGCCCAGTGAGACCCATGTTGGGTTTTTAACCCAAGCAACCAGCCAAACAAACAAAAAGCTGTAATAAAATAAATTTGAGTTTTAAGCACTTAGTTTATGCTAATTTGTTATAGCAGCCATATACAACTAATACAGATGGTGAAGCTGCTGGCAGAGAGATAAATGAGGAAGGTACTATAATCCATATCAAAGAAAATATTTCATGAAAAGTGGTCATTGATTTTGACAAATGTAAGGTTTCTCTAGAAAGAGTAAATACAGGCAGAGCTTGTCCTAAAAATTAAATTTTCCAGAACGACGTGAAACATAATTCACTTTGAACAAAGATAAATTACCCATTTGCAGTCAATATCCTTCAATGGAAAGCAATACTTCTTTAGATCTAAAATGAATGGGGCAGAAGGAAAAAATGACAAGCTGTCTAGACCTTAGAGAGCTAGAAGAAAAATCATTTTAATCAAATTAGTGGGCAATTTACTTGATCTTTTAAGAATATATTTCTTTTAATTAGCTATTAAGGAATGACATCATTATTAGTTAATAATCAGTCTCTAAAGGATAATGTTTCCACATGGCTAGACTTTAATGGAGATCCCATACAGCTTCTTGGGTCATGGACCATCGATTATTTAGTTCTTGCAAAGACTATTTAATTGATTCAATTTACAAATTTTAAGCAAAAAAATATAATAAAGTTCAGGAATTTTGACAATATGAATTCAAATCCTGGCTTTAATTTACTACATAGTAGATGTGTGGCCTTGGGTGAACAGTCTCAGGCTTTCTCATTTGTAATATATGAGTAAGAATAATGATAGCACCTATTTTGTGTTCTTGTTGTATGAAATGAGATTTTTTTTAAAGTATTGGGTTTGATGTCTAGTACATACAATAAGCAAGCATTCAGTCAAATTTACGTATTGCCACCCTAATCTTTATTACATACACAAGCACTTGGTGGGGGTGGGGGCTACAAAGTGGGTGGGAGATGTGAGAAACACCAGTCACATTCTGAGTACTGTATTGTAGCTATGTGGAGCATGGCGGTCCTCCCCTGCTAAATTTTATATTTCTTTGTAGCAAAAAGAGACCATGTGCACCACACAGTTTGCCAGCTAGTCCAGAAAGGTAAAGACTGAAATCTTGGTATATTGCTGTAAAATGTGAGGTAGGAGAAGAAACACTGCCCAAAGCGCCTCGATATTGAACTGTAGTTTGAAAGACAGTAAAGATCTCAGAGACTGAAGAGAGTGCTCAAGGTAAAGAGAAGAGTTTGGTGAGGGTGAGGGGCAAAATTATAATGTTAAATGTAAGAATATTTAACATGATTAAAATGTAGAAAGTTTGTATCAGGGGAAGTGATAGGATATCAAATTGCTAGATATCAGTAGGACTGTATCTTTTTTAAAAAAATTTTTAGGACTTATTTTTCTTATATCTCTAAGAGTGTACCTTTTGACTACCTTCACCCATTTTGCCCAAAAGCTCCTGCCTCTGGCAATCAACGATCTGTTTTCTATATCTATAAATATATTTTTTTATTCCACATATACCTATTAGTAAAATCATACAGCATTTGTCTTTCTCTGTCTGACTTATTTTGCTTACCATGATAATCTCAAGATCCATCCATGTTGTCACAAATGCCAGTATTTAATTTCTTCTTATTGCCAAGTAATATTCATTCTATATATGTGCCGCAACTTCTTTATCCAGTCATCTATCAAAGGACACTTTTGTTGTTTCCATGCCTTGGCCATCATGAATAATGCTGTGGTGAACATAGGGGTACATATAACTTTACAAATAAATGTTTTCAATTTTTTTTGTGTAGATATCCAAAAGAGGGATCACTGGGTTGTATGGTAATTCCATTCTTAATTTTCTGAGCAACCTCCATACTGTTTTTCTTTTTTTTTTTTTTAGCCATCCCGCCGCCTGTTGGCAGCTCCGCGGCTGCTCAGCTCGGGCTGACTCGAACCACTGTTGCTCAGAGCTCAAACTCTTGAGCGAGCTCTTAACCAACTGAGCC
>NW_017732476.1:363715-380350 GCF_001890085.2 Hipposideros armiger | reverse complement strand
CCATCCATACTGTTTTTCATAGTGGATATATCAATGTTCATTCCCACCAGCAGTAGATGAGGGTTCCTTTTTTCTCCACAACCTCTCCAACACTTGTTACTATTTTCCCATAGAGTGCTGAAATACTGGATTAAAATTTTAAATTACTCTGGCCATGGGAACTGAAAATTGACTTTCTATAAATTATCAAAACAGCCTTTAGTCAGTACCTCAGATTTTACACCTGTAAAACTGGGATTTCTTTTTCACTATATGTTGAAATGATGTTAGAGAAAAATGTGACTTGTTGGAGAGCTAAATCATATTAAAATTTACCTACTCTAAAGTTATCATTTGTAAATGTTTAAAGTATAAGAGTTGAGAACTAGTGTTCTGTTATTCTGTTTTCTGTTAGGTAGTATGACTTAAGTCATAGAAACCACAGGTTACTATAGTAATTGCACTGCTCTGAACACAGTACTCAGGCATGGACTTGTAATACTCCAGTAAACCCATGAACTCATGGGTACTAACACAGACTTAAGTGCCTTTTTGCTTTCCATACATACATGTTATAACAGCAGGAGGACTAGAATTGTGATGCTTTCTGTCAATTTTAATTCGTTAAATACCAACCTCTCTGAAGCGACAGCCATAATAATACATTACACAATAATTAAGATGTAATTTTTATAGTTTCTATTTTCTTACAGATCTGTGGAGGTGAGGACAGACATTCTCTAACTCCACATAAAGTTGTACAAACACACTCCTAGCACCAAGGCTGTAGCAATGTACATCAAGCATGTTGCCAAGAGCACCTCAGATATGTTGTTTAAAATTAATCTTCTAACCACTGCCCACCACATTTACTAAAATTCAGTCCATTTTTTGTCAAGATACAGAATGATATCTATTCCCAGACCTTATCAGTCAACCTCCTTAAAATGTCTAGAGGGCAATTCTACTGTACCAAAACCAAGTTTAAAAACCTTAAAGAGAACACCAGAATAAATCCATCAGAGAAATGGAAAAGAAAACCATTTTTCCCCTCAAGAATAAAAAAATCCATGAAAAAGAAATCAGAAGCAGCCAGCTAAATTAAATGTAGTGTTTTCGCCATCTGTCCCCTGCAGGAAAAAGTGAAATGGCCTCTTGCAGAAAGCAGATTGCTTTCTTATCTGCTGTAATACATACAGGCAGTTGTGAGTTATTGCAGTCCATTCATTTGTCAGTAAGCACAGAATGAATATCTAAGAAGAAAGGACCCTGTACTCTTGAAGTTTACAGTCAAGTGGGACAGGAGAGCCATCGACACCCATAATGAAAACACAGGGTTATCTCTAAGAACTTCTTTAAAAATGCAAGAGAAAACTCCTTGTCACCATCAGTGTTGTCATTCTCATCATCCTCATCTTCCCCCCTCCCTGGATTGTTATCTTTATCATCATCATTTGTTATTGTTTTCTTCCTCTTCATCATCAGAACCAGGACATTCAGTTGTGTTCAGGTCTTTAAAGACATGACCGTTGAAATCTCAGCAAGGAAGTTATGAATATTATCATTTTCAGGGGGAAATAATGAAACTGCAGCAGAAACTGTTTCAGTAACATGTCCAAGTCCACACAGGAAGTTAAATAACAGAGCCAGGCCTTCTGACACCAAAATGTCATGTTTTTCCTTGAAATCCTTTCAAGAGCTCCTGTAACGAGCCCTTCGGAACCAGCAAGCCTGCAGAAGACCATGCACCTTCCTGTAAGGTGACCTAGCCTGAAAGAGCCACCTTGAAAAAATTCTCTCCATGCGTGTCTTGCTTCTTTCCTCTCATCTGCTCTCCACCTCTGCGAGTTTTATGTGCAAATCAAACCCCGATTCAAACCTTCTGGCACATTTGCAGTTTCATTTGTCCTATCTACCCAGCAACTCATGGCAGCACAGGGATCCTTAAGGAGTAAGGATGTTGTAAACTCACTCCTGAAGTAAGTTTACAAAATCCTTAGAGTGTGTAACCTGAGTCCTGGGAGCCTGTCACCAAAGCTGCTTTGGTTCTGCAGTAAGAGTCCAGAATTCCTGGGATCATAGCTCATGTCTGCCGTAAAATCTGTGACTCAAGGAAAATGTCGTTTCTTGAGGCTTTCAATGATCTATCTGTAATTGATGTACGTGGAATGATTGGGCCACTGTGGTAATTTTAAATTTCTTTCTGGGTTAAGATTCTACATGTTGAAAGGAAACTTGCTTAGTTTGATTCACAAGTGAATTAATTCTTTAAAGAAACATTTAAATCCCATATCCCCCCTCCTCACAGGCAATAATTATAGTAGCTCTAAAGGGAAAAGATGTCACCCATAGCATCATCTCCCAAAAGTGAAATACTCTTTCCAGCTTTTTCTTCCCTGTATTTATTTTTTAGATAGTAATGAATGTGATATATATATATATGTATATATATATATGTATATATATATATATATATATAATTTTGTACCTTTTTTCACTCGATGAAACAGTGTGAACAATTACTGTGATTTTAGAGTCTCTATAGCAATACAAATCACTGGCAGCATAATAATAATTGCATGTAAATTAATGTACTGGTTTTTATATAAGTGATCCCTAGCTGCAGTTATTTAGGCTATGTTCAATATTTCATTGAATTGCTGTGGTGTACATCTTAATATATAGGTGCTGCTGGAAATATATCATAATCAAAAGTATAGAAAATGCTCTGAGGATTGCCAAAGCATATTTGCATTTCATTGGATGTTTTCAAGTAACTGGGTTGCCAGTAATGTAACTATTGTTGACTCTGTCTATGAAAAATATGAGGCCAAGTCCCTAGAGCTTGTTAATGGCAGAACCTAGCACTCAACCCTGTGCTTTCTGATCCAGGTAATACTGATAATGTTCTTTGTTTCCTGCTCTCCCTGGTGAACCCCATTCCCTCCACTGGACCCCTATAAACCAATAACACTAAAATCAGTGACTCCAGGTCCCAACCTCCTCTGGAGTTCCACATCCAATTTTCCAACTGTGGAATATATTTTTTCTATAGATATTCCTGTAGAATTTCAAATGCAATATTTCTGCAACTGAACTATCTTCCATCCATTTTCCTCTAGTTTTGTGTCATTATTCCTAGCCCCAAATAGATCTTTCTTTCCACCTTTCTACAGTAAGTCAGAGTGTAAGCCCAGCAGATTAATTTCCTGAATATGCTCTTAAAAATATGTTCCTCTCTTCTCTATTCTCATTGCCAGGGTTCAGGTCACCATTTTGTCTAGCCTGGAGGACTAAAACAAATTCTACTTATTACCCTGGCTTTCTTTTTTTTCCTTCTTCATTCTGCATACTATATTCAACTTTCTACCACTAAAATAATTTTTAAAATCTTTTTCTTTCTAGACAAAAACTTTCAATAACTTGCTACCAGACTCCTAATCATTATGTATATGCACAGCTCTTCGTAATCCATTCCCCAGCTAACATTCCAGCTTCATCAATCATATTGAACTGCTGGAGCCCCCAAACTTTATGAGCATTCAGGCCTGCAGGCTTTCCCCGACACAGAGACGTTTTACAAGCTATATAGTCCTTTTCTTTCTCAGTGAAACTTCCGCTTCTCTTTTAGAATCAGCCATCACTTCCTCAGGAAATTTTGCTTTTACCCATGCAGAGTTATGAGCGCCTATGTGTTGATGTCAGTTGGTACAACTGTATATTAAACCACAGATTATACTTGCACCTATTTCTTTACTCCTTGATCTCTTCCTCTGTACCCTACTTTCTTCAATGACGGCGTATTTCGTTCATCCGTATGACCAGAGCAGTGCCATTTTCCCCAGCACATGGAAGTTAGTAAGTGTATCTTGTGCTTTCCTATGCCTCCACATTGTCCATAATACAAAGTTTGTTTCAACCGTCCAAAAACCAATCCATCAGAAAGCGGGTTCCCTGGCATATGGAGCAAATTGCATTGCCCACAATGATGTATTATACAGACATATTGACAGAGCTAAGCGTGGCTCAGAACCAGAGAGTTAAAGGTGAAATGATATCAGTAAGTGTGCCCAACCTTCTTCTTAGCCCTCCTTGTTTTTAAAGGATTCAAGCCCTATGTTAGTCCTGATGATTAAACTATTTTTGACAGGAAGAGTAGGTATAAATTGAGCTATAAAGAAAATGAGAACATATTCTAATGCCTGTTAACTCATCAACCTAGCAGCTTTATGTATGTTTTTATAACATTTGCTTAATCATTTCTCTCTGAGGACTGTGTCAAATATATTATGTGGGGTGGTTCTTTTCATGTAAACTTTTGCTTATGCTCCTCTCTCTCTCTCCATCTCTCTCTCTCTCTCTCTCTCTCTCTCTCTCTCTCTCTCTCTCTCTCTATATATATATATATATATATATATATATATATATATATATATACTATAAAGTTTTGTTAATAGCACCTAATTTAATGTAAGGACATTTTGGGGAATTTGTATATAGATTAATATAGTTTTTAATCTATTCTCTAATTCCTAGGTTTTGCTATCCCTCTTTATTTAAAAAGTGACAGAAGAAAATGAGTGTGGTTAATTTTATATTTACATAGGGTTTCTTAATTGAAGTCTATATAAAATCCTGGGTACATCTACTAATTAAATCTACCTATGACAGTAGTGATTGGTTTCCAAGAGACAAAACTATTTGGGATAGCTCTTTTGTTTTTATTACCATTTCAAAGCTTAGAATAATTCTGGAAATTCCTTATTCAGTATTTATCTTCCTAAACCAATTTTGATGAGAAAACAATTAGATGACCAATGAGGATTATGCATCGTGTATATCTGTGCTTGCAAAAGTGTTCTCTAAGACCATGTTTCTTTTCCCAATAGGAATAAAAGTATGGCTGAAAGTTACAAGTGCAATCTTTATTCCTAAAAATTACAAGCATGAACAAATTGTAAAACACATATGGAAATCACATTTCATTCCAGAATTATAACCATCAGGAAAGGTTCCCATTTCTTAAAGATATAATATGTGATGAAAATGCAACCTAGTTTCCAGGAAATCAGTAAGGGTCATTGAAATTTGGATTGACTATTTAAATACAAACTAACAAAATTAATAACTTGATAGACATATTAATAAATAGATAGACCTATGGTAAATGAATTATATATTCATTTGGTAAATGAATTATATATGACTCTCCATTTTCTGCTAAAACGCATATAATATCCAGAAAGATTAAAAAGTTAATTTAAAAAATCAAGTGATAAAATCTAATAACATATAGGATGGGATATGATCAAAGTTAATAAAAGAATAAAAATATTTGAAACAAAGAGAAAAATCTCAAAAAGAAAGATTGACAGATTCTAATACATAACATTACAAAACCTCTTTAGTAAAACCAACAAACTAAAGAGAAACAAGAACAATGACAATTTAAGTATAATAGTTTCATTGAACATGGAAAACAGTTAATGTGTACAGCCTACAAAGACATGTCCAAATTCAATAGGATGACATCAAGATAGAAATAAATCAATGGTTAATAGTTACAGTTAAATTGTATCAGGGAAAATATAGATAGTAAATGCACACATAGAATGATGCCTTGATTGCTGAACTGTATCATGTTCACCAATGATATATGTGTGTAGTTTAGATATGAAAACATGGTCTACAAAAATTTGCACCAAAGTTATGATAGTGGTTACACCTGGGGATGAAGGTGAGAATTAAACGGAACATGAGATGGCACATTTATCTTAACTAATATCATTAGAGTTACAATAGCCATTATTTATTATCTACTGGGACCCATTCTAAGTATTGTACTTGTCTTCACTATCTCATTCAATTCACATAACAACTCTTTTAAAGAATTATTAAAACTATCCTCATACAACACATGAAAGGATGGAGGGGCAGAAAATTTACTTGCCCAAAGCATAGAAGCCGTGAATATTCAAGCCATGATTAAAACTTTATATTATTAATATTTCTTTAACAAGATAAAACTTGACAGTGGCAATTTTTTGTGAGATGTCTACACATTTTCAGTGTTGATCTTGAAAATCAATACAAATTATTTAGAAAAAATGTATTACTAAATACACTATGTATTTAGTATCACAAAAGCCATTAAGATTCACATACACACCAGTCCAGCCTTTTCTATTCTATGGAAACAATTTAATACAGCAAAAATATATTAACTGTAGTATTTATTGAGGTAGCATCTATCAAAGAAAAACTTTGTAATTAATGTAAGTTGCAATGTGCTGAGGTTCATCAACATTAAAATTGTACTATGGAATATTTTTGACATATTATAATTTTATTATATTAGTAATATAATTTACTATGTTAGATAAATATAATTTATTATATTAGAATGAAAATATATTTACATACAAAAAATATAAAGTACACTTTTAGAATTGTGAGTTTTTGTTGTTTAAAACTTTCCTAATTATGTATTTATTAAAAGATGTCCAATGTAGCCATTTTTAATATATGTAAATACATTTTTAAATTTTAGAATAAAATACAGAGAAGTTGCAAAGATAGTACAGAGTTCCTGAATATTCAGTATCCAGTTTCCTCTATTAATATCTTACACGACATTCATCACAACCGAGAAACCAATATTGATATACTGTTCTTCACTAAACTTTATACTTTATTCAACTTTCATTAGTTTTCCATTAATACCCATTTTCTGTTCCATGATCCCATTTAGGATACTATATTGTATTTAATTGTCTTTTTAGGCTCCTCTGGGGTGTGACAGCTTCTTAGAAATTTCATAGTTTTGATGATCTTGATCTTTTTGAGAGCAATGGTCAAGTATTCTGTAGAATACTCTTTCACTTGGGTTTGTCTGATAATTTTTCTCATGGGAAGACTGGAGTTATTGGTCATCAGGGAAATAGCCACAGAGATTGAATGGCATTCTAATCAATATCTAAAGTACAAGCTATAACATGACTCATCCCGGATGATCACCTGGTTATGGTAGTGTTTGGCAGGTTTCTTCACTGTAACTTTAGCTTCCTCCTTTCATACTGTTTGGCAGCAAATTACTAAGCATAGTCCACATTGAAAAGATGAGTTGTGCTCCTTGAGGGGAGACTATCTACATAAATCATTTGAAATCCTTCTATCTCTTATCTTTCACTTTTTAATTAATCAGTTATTTATTTATATCAGCATTGACACGTAGATATTAACTTCATACTATGGGTGGTTATAATACAGTATTGTTTCTCTATTTAGTCACTTAAATTGCTCCATCTTCAGAAATGCAGAGCTCTTTCAGTTGACTCTAGTGTCCTTTTGATGTTCCCCATTATTTTGTGTTTTTTGAGTACTTCCTTACTCTCTGGCAACACAAGAACCTTTAAGCTCATCTTGTATATTCCCCACCCAACCCTAGAATCAGCCATTTCTCCAAAGAACCCTGGTTGCTTTTGCTGGAAGATAGTAATAGAAACCAGCAGAGCATTGGACATTGGGTGTAGCCACTTTTTAAACAAATGATTTGCTCAAGGGCTAACAGTCAATGACAGAATAAGGATCATAACTTGGGCCGGGTCTCTTGAACCTGCACTCTCTACTCAAATATTGTGCCAATATGGCCACCTTTGGTTCCTATATGTGGTCAGAGAAATTGGTTTGTAGATAGCATGGATTTATACCCACTGGAGAACTTTCAAATCAATCTACCACTGTTAAATTATGCCTTAAATCATATGCCTTTATACTTTTAAATCATATGTAATGACTAAAACAACTTTTGATCATTATACATGCCTTTCTCAGCTCTATAGTTGTACAATTACATTATCAATAACTCGTAAAGAGAGAACACTTCTTTCTCCTTTAAATTTCCTTGGCCATCAAATTGCAATGTTCCCATTCTTGTGCTTGAATAATCCATGAATGAACTTCACATGAGGTCCAACTCTTGACCCTCTCTGTATTCATACTCATTCTGGAAGAAATGCTTGGCCAATGTTCTCCACTATTAATTTTATGGTTTCACATTTTGCATAGGAAATATCCTGACCAATCTTAACATTTTGGTAGAAGAAGTTGGCTAATTTTATCCTTGGTTAAAGGCTGGGGAGAGAAATTTGATAATAGGCATGGTAAAAACTTGTGTTTTACTTTTCTTTACTAAGACATTTATTAGTCTAAGAGAATCTTGAACCTCACCCTCCAATATAAACAACAAAAATGAAAAATAATTATTTTTTTCCATTTTAATTCATTTTCATAATTGGGATAAATACAATTATAGAGAAAATGTGATAAAATGCTCTCAGCAGCTCTATTGCAATACTGAAGTGTCTTTAATAGTCTTTCTTAGACTAGCTCATCACTTCCTATAAAAGGTTAAGAAATAATTGTTTGGGTACTGAATAAAGTGATAAGAAACACAAGTAAGGGAGAAAGAAACGAGATTGAAATGTCTAAATCCTATGTTATTTCTAAAGGTTAGGGAAAAAATGCATATTTTCTTTCTAAATGTCAATTTAATCTGAATGGCAGTGAACCTCGAATAACATTTGAATTTAATGTAGAACTTTTGAAAATGAAGCAATTGCCTAGCTAACTGTTTGTTTTGCTTTTGTCTGAACTTCACATTTGGCTTTCAACTGATGGATAGCTGAAGTATCATTTCCACTTGGAAGTATAAACATAATAGTTGACTGTTATTAGTAGGTAATAGAGAAGCTTTATTTGTTGGCCAGTGATCAATCTGGGATTTCTGAGGCTCATAGGGCTAGATAATGAATGGAGCGATGCAGCTCAGCTGACTGGATGCCTAATTAGAATTAGAAGGGACCAAACACTGAGTATTATTATGGACATTCAGGATTTTTAAATGCCAGTTCTATCTATTGTCTCCAAACAGAAATGCTTTTCTCAAGGCAAGTTTTGCAGAGGAGCTAAATATGTAGCAGAATTCTTCATAGGCCATACATAAATGAGAAGGTTTTTGGTAAGCCTGGGAAGACAATTGGCTAGTAGACTTGAACTTTCTGTTAAAGGAATGAGTTGAATAATTTTGTTTCAACTCTTTGGTCTTGACAAAACTATCATCAACTGAAGGGACCTGGGTTCATTATTATACAACTTTGGTCCTGGAAAGAGTCAGAAGCATTGGAGGTGTTTAGGGTCATAGCAGAGAGATGAAGGCCAATAATAGTCAGTATTCTGGATACTAGATAGAGGACAATGGCAGGGAGGATTTGATAGTCCCTTGTACATTCAGAGTCATCAATATTGTCCTGTATTAACCACCTGAGTCACCACGAATCCCTGACTCTCAGGACCGGTCCAATATTCCTGATGTTCTAGTGGGGTTACTAATTTCTATTCTCTCATATTACTATTTCTGGAGATGGCAGGCATTCCCAATAAAATGTCTGCTGGAGCAACATTTTAAAACTTATAGTCATGTGGAACACTTCTTGGTCCCTAATTGCTGAAAAAGTTTGAGAAAGGAACCGTCTACTTATCAGAAGATTCCCAAGGTCTTTTAGGGTTCTAACATTCTGGATACATACATACATACATATCAGACTTAAAAAAAACATGGATTTCAAAAGGCCATATACTCCAAGGTAAGCAACCTTTCTAACAAACACCTAAAAATAAAAATGTTGAGTGAAATTAAATTATTTTAACATGGCATTAATAACGCTCTTCCCCTCCCCAATTAATCAGTAGCTCTTTTTATACCTTAGATAATAGTCTTTCAGAATAGTTTCTTCAACTGCCTTTGCTTAACAGTTGCAAGTAGAATGTCCATAGTTGATGCATCTGGCATCAAATAAAACTTGGCAAGAGAGTTATGAAGAAGAAAAGGCCTATGAAGTACATTGATATTAAAGTTACACTCAAGGACTGGCTATCTTTTAGTATAATTTCCTTATTATTGCAGTTAGAAAATGTTTCAGGCCTATTTCAGATCCTATAAAGAAAACTAAACACCATAGTAAGAACAGAATCCCGGCTATATCCATGCAAAGATACTAGAATAAATATACACTTTCCACTCCTCTACCTATTGCAGAGTCAAAAGACCTAAACTGTCTTAGGTCTGATCTTCCTAACTGCATATCCAGAGAAGAATAAGGGTCATGTGATGAGGCATTATATTATCATGGCAAAACTTTATTGGAAGTGAGTTATCAAGATGACTTTCATACATTCTTTATTAAATATTTATCAACAAATATGTATTGCTGATAGATTCTAAAATGGATTCCACTCATTGTTCATTCTTATCGTTTTGGATACTATCAGATATCATCAATGACCTGTCTTCTTTATATACTGATGCATTAATAACTTACCAAGGTGAATGCATTGTGTGACTTTTCTCTTTCCCTCTGAGTACTCCAAGTTCCATATCCCATGTTCTGCCTTGTCACCCACCAAAAGGAGTAAAATATCCTAGGGCTTAGTCTGATTTTCTTTTTGAGAAAGTTGGGTTTTCCTAGTATGCTTGCCATAGGATGGGATTTATGGATTCAGATTGAAATGACAGACAAGCAGCTGCTATCTTCTCCATCTTCAATATCAATTGCCTTTCATCTAGTTTGCATGACTCTGCTTGTCAGTTACTTTTTTAGCAAGCCTGATGTCAAACTGTTGATGGCCATGACCCTGAGAAAAGGAACCTAGGGTCAGAATAAAGGCTAGGATCAGAATGGGTCTCCATTCTCTGAGTCATCCCATTCCTGGTATTCAAACTGACTTAGTGTTCCAGGGTTTTACTTGAGCTAATACCAGCAGAAAGCCATCTATGGTTTGATCTACTTAGATTCTGCCTGCCCACGTATAATCATCCAAAAATTGCTGGTTAGATTCTTAAAAAAAAAACACAAAAAACAATGTAGCAGATTATCCAGACCTTGCTTGTTTCTGGACTACAACTCTATGTTTTGATTGCTTGTCCAGCTACCAGAGTTTCCATGGTCTCATGTGTCTTTAGTTTCATGAGCTAAGCTATCACCATTCTATTCCTAAGGCTCAGTCACTGGTAAATATAATCCCAATAACAAGGTACTTTTCTTGGGGCTATAGTTCTGATTGAATATATACACCAGCATTTTATTAAGATTAACAAGCCATTTTAAATATTTCACCCTCTAAATGTAATTGACATTTTCTGTTGTTTGTTTTTTTAATTTGTACCAATGTATTGTCCATATTACAAGTTACTTTTCAAACAAGAAACTGATTCAATGGTAGGAAAAATGGTTCTAATTAAAATGTAAAACATTAGTCGTCTTAAGGCCAAAGAGGTAGATTGATGCAGAGAAAAATCCTACACTGACAATTTCTGGAGATCTGAGTTCTAGGCTAGTTTTATCAGCAATTAGCTTTACAAAAGTTCTTCAAAAAGAAACTAAAGGCCCTGAGAGTTAAACTCCCCCAAATCATATAGTGAGTATTTGTCAATACAAAAAGTTATCAGGGTGACCTGAAAAGTGCACAGGTGTGAAAACTAATCATAAGTGTTTATCAGCTCTTGTTTTCTTAGGCCTATTTGTCCTCAGAACAAAAAGTAAATCCTTCCCACTCCCTCTGCCTTGGACAACATCTTCAGTAGCAGCTTCGGTTTCTGACAGCCAGGCCTTCTGTGGTTCCAACTTCCACTCAGTAACAGGGGCATAAAACTGCCCCTTCATTTATCCTTTCAACCTAAGGGTAAGGATGGCTCCCTTATACTGCCAGTCACTGTTCCCTTACTGTCCTTTTGCCATCCGTGTGATCCATTCTTTGTGTTAAATTATCTCCATTTCTCTTTTCCTAGTGGAACCATGCCCGATAACACAAACTGCATGATTTTGAGCAAGTTACTAAAGGAGGTTATGGCTCAATACATATATTTTTTCTTTCTTCACTTTACAAATGGAAGTAATAATAGCAGCCTATGGAACTACTGTGTAAATGAAAGATGACTTTCTCTGGTGTATAATTGAAACTTAACAACTCATAACAGTTAGATGACTGTTATGATGGTGTTAGTTTTTGTTAGTTATAGATTCTGTTATTACCAGAATGAAAATTAATACTTACATCTATAACTGGTTTTTTCCCCCAGCCACTCCCCTATTGGGTCCAAAGAAGCAAAACTGTTTTCCCAATAATTTTATCATTTGAAAGCCCAATGGAAAATGATGTAAGCAGACAAGTTTGTTTATATTTTTTCAACCAAAGACGTCATCAATGAACCTTACATATTTGAGAATATTACTTGTAGATAATTAAGGGTGCAAAACACATAATCTAACTTATGTATGTATCATGCATAGAAAAGCCTAGTGGAAATCTGTTATCTGTGGGCGAGGAATGTGGAATTTTGTGAGAAGGGATACATTTCTTTTCAATCTATTTCAATATTGGTTATATTTCTACAAAACTGTTATGTTATGTTTTTATATCATTTTTCAAATGAATTTTTCCCAGCCTGCCCTGTTTACTACATTAAAACACCACCTCATCACTTTCCCCTGAAGGTTTTACAATTTTTAAATGTCAGTATCTAAGGTGAATAAGAAACCCAGGTCACATAGTGTCTAGTACCTGTTTCCTACTTCTAAGAATCCAGGATAGTGAAACCCCATACAACTCAGACACGGGAAGAAAACCCCTCTCCAACTGAAAACTGAAAGCATTTCCATTTAACTTGAGTAGGCAGGCAAACTTTTCACTGGCACCATGGAGCGAAAAGATCAAAGCTGTTGAAGCCAGGAAAGCCTGGAATCCAAAGCCTGTTATGCCAGTTGCCTGCTCTGTGACTTTCAGCAGTCCATTTCATCTCTCTAGGCACCACTTTCCTCATTTGTAAAAAGGTACTAATAATAGCTGCTGTAGGAAGCACTTGGTGACCGTGACGGCATGGTCTCAAGAATATAGAAATAAAAATCGACTTTCCCTCTGAGAACTTAGTAACGAAGTCAACTCATGAGAATCTAAACGTTAGATTCTGAAATCACGTAGAGCTTGGTTTTTACCCTGACTTGTCATCCACATAACACTTTGTGGTCTTGATGAGGTTATTTAAATTTCTTCAGACTCAGTTTCCTACATTTGTAAAGCAAGGATCAACAAAAAGATACCTATTTCAAGGATTGTCATGAAAATTAAATTCAAAAAGAGGTTGATGCAGTCCCTGGTTTCTAACTAAATATCAACTCGTTGCTGTAATTGTTTACAATAGAGATGGTCAAAAGTGTCTTAAGGAGGCATCTAGCCAGCAAAGTATGAGGGTAACCTGACTGAAGATATGAACACACCAAGAGAAAGACTGTGTTAATCAGAAAGAGAATAGATCATCAAGGAAAGAATAAATATAGAAAAAAAATGAGTGATGAGGTAAAACATTTATGATGTACATATATTCAAACTGGCCAGTAGGCGAGGATGTCCTATCAGACTGAATTTTACCTGGGTTGTCTGGCAGGCCTAACAGAACCCAATGGCATTAATGATAATAGATGCCTACATTACAGCTTCTATTTTCCCTTTGTCAGATTGTGATCACCAAGCACACTGCTGAGACTTTGGCTTCTAGGCAACTACCCTTCAACTAGACAATCCTGGTTAGACTTGAAAGGACTGTTGATTGATCCATAAATTTACGTGCCTCATGGAAAATTAGCAAACTGTCATTCTGGTTTCACATATTGATTGATTCCTTTTCTTGTTAGCATGAGCCAGCATCTCCGAATCCAAACAACTCTGGGACTCTGATGAGGCTATCAGTGGAGACAGCTGGGTTTAAGAACTATTGACATGAGCCACCTGGGCTCTGACATTTGTTAACGATTGAATATTTGTCAGATTACTAGAACTCTGATCATAGGTTGTTGTTAAAATTAAGTGCTTCAAAACACATAGTAAGTACTTAGCACTAAATACATGTTATGATAAAAATCTTGAACTTTACAAAATAGAAGTGCTCTCTGTACTGGGGTGAAGGGGATGAAGGAAGACAATCTTTGATATCTATCTTGTTTTGTTAAATTTTTCAAAAAATTGTCTGCAGATAAGCAATAGAGTCACTGTCAAAAGATAATATACTGTCAGCTTTTCTTCCTCAAGTAGAAATGTAACTGTGCTGATTCTGTCATACTTTCCCTTAGAATGAACTAACTACTAATAATCCAACTTCATTCTTTTATTTATTAATTCAGCCACTCCACCAACAAATATGTAACTTAGTTATTTATCCATCAATGCTTACATATTGGATGAGAAGGAATATCTTAGAATACTGAGAGTACAAAAATGATATAATTTGTTTCCTCCAATAGCCAACGTAGTAGGGGAGAAACAGAGAATAATATTTCTATAAAATATAAACAGAAAATTACAACATAGCAGGGTAGGTTCTATAATAAAATAATGAATTTACTATTATGAAAACATAAACAAAGGCAGGAACACAAAGTAACATTTGAACTGGATATTAAGGCTGGCTAGTGGGCAGGAGTAGGATAGATGTTCTAGGAAAAGAAAGGGGCAGAGGAAGTGGCATAGGCCTACGTACAGAGTTCTATGAAGGCACCAAATATTTGGGATTAGTCATAAATCTAGGGATTTCAAAGTACTACATTTTCAGGCTAAAATATCAGGTGAGGGTAGAGAGATAGATCAGGGTAATATTTACATGGTCTTTTTTTATGTCATGCATGCTAAGAAGTTGAACCTTTATCCCATAGATAGTGGTGCACCAGAAATATTTTTAAAACGCTGTCTATAACACTTTGTTACTATGCTTATATATTATAGCTGGTTATGCAGAGGCATATCCAGACAGGGAACAGAAATTTTCTCTTGGTTATATTTCTATTTGCATTGCCTAAATGAAATAATATTGATGAGTTTAACCTTTCTAGCACCATTCTTTAAACAAATCATACTAGCCATAATTGTGGTAACACAAATATTTAACAGGGTCACTATTTTTTACTAACTCTCTTAGCATTTAATGTCAGCTAAATTTTTTATTTCAAAGAAGGTGGAGCAAATTGCAATGAAATATTATGAAAATAGCCAGCAAAAGTCAATTGGATTTGTTATAGTCAACGCAATGGTGTCAGGGAAAAAAAAAAGATGTAAATTAATGAACCATTCAACTAATGGGAAAATAATACTAGACATAATCTGTCTGGATAATTTATGTGATTTTAATATTTACACCCAATTTAGAAAGTTAAATAGCCAAAATATTTCTACTTTTATACCAGTCTATTTGAAAATATTCGATAACACAGGGAAAATTTTCCAAGGATATCTCGTCACCATCTTTTGCAAAAGCTACACCCCATATTGCCATCATTAATCTTGGCTTTCAACACTTCAGAGCAAGAGATAAATATACTATGTGAATTGAGAAGCAATGATTGATTAGATTTGAACCCTTGACAGGAAGACCTTGAATTGTAGTTGTGTACAGATACTTTTTTCTCATATATAATTTCTAACTTAGCCACATACATTGTTCTGCATGATTGACTTCTTTTTGCCACACAGAGAACAAGCCATTCACATGTATGATTTGGACAACCTCAGACATACTCTAGGGAGTTGCCTGTCACAGTGGCTGTTCTGATAATTAACCACTGTCAGGCAGACTGGGATTCAATTAAGCAGAGCAGTCCTCCAACGAAAATTTAAGAATAATATCTAAACTCCAGAAAAGTTGTTTGAGAGAAATTTTGAAACTAGAAATAGGAGAACATAGAAAAGTTGGTGTTTACTATCAACCATAATATAGAAAGGGAGACACATGTTTGGTCTGAATGGACTTGGATCTTTATATTTCTGAAGTTTCACTCAACTGTACTTTCCAAAGGACTTAAAAGTAGGAAGAACTGAATGAAGGGTTATCTGGGAGGGGGGGGGGAAGGTTTAATATGGCATGGAATCCATTGCCATTAGTAAACTCTTCTTTATTAAAATAACAGGAAAATATAAGAGCCCAGGGTCCCATACTAGTTCCATTTGAGGTCTCATACTACTGGGGGAGAGAGTAATACATTTTCTTGCCGAAGACTCAACACAAATACAAGGCAGAGGTTAGCTTTCTGTTATGGAATGGGGGTAAGAATGCTAAAAGAACCCCATCTCCAAGGCCCAGGGACATGGAGAATACCTAATGCTGAGTCTGGGCCAGGACATAACTGCCCGTCTCCCACCATCAGTTTGGCAAGCACTGAATCACGAGCAATACGAGTTGACTACTCATAGAAAGCTAAGAGCATGTAAAGACACAGCGTATGAAGCATAGATGTACAGTGATAGCTAAAAGGCAAAGGACAAGCAAAAACATTGAGAAAACTCTTCAAACATCAGAGCCTCCTTTAAAACCACCAGGCATCATTGAAAGAATTTTATGTTTGTGGTGCACTGAAGGTAAACACAACAACAATGAAACCTACCCTGCTAATTTATTGATGAGATAGACTCAATCCCCCACATTTGTTGATTGAAAAGAAACAGTTGTATTTTCACACATGAAGGCTACATAACTTAGTCTCTAATGTACTTCACAGAATGTTAAAATGTCTGGCACTCAATCAGAAATAAAAGACAAGAGAACAACAACAACAACAA
>NW_017732476.1:359600-361688 GCF_001890085.2 Hipposideros armiger | reverse complement strand
TTAATGTGATATATCATGCTTATTAATTTGCATATATTAAACCATCCTTGCATCCCAGGGATAAAGCCCACTTGATCATGGTGTATAATCCTTTTAATGTGCTGTTGAATTCAGTTTGCTAGTATTTTGTTGAGCATTTGCACCTATATTCATTAGAGATATTAGCTTTTAATTTTATTTCTTATAGTGTTGTTTTCTGGCTTTGCATCAGGAAATTGCTGACCTCATAAGCTAAGTTTGTAAGTGTTCTCTCCTCTTCAACTAAAGGGAGAAATAGACAGCAATACAATAATAGTAGAAGACTTCAATACTGCACTTTCATTATTGGATAGATCATTCCAACAGAAAATCAATAAGAAAACATCAGGTTTGAATAACACTATAGACCAAATGGACCCAATATACAAGCTATTTTCTCCTGCCGTAGTGGAATACCCATTCTTCACAAACACATGTGGAATAGTCTCCAGAATAGATCATATATTAGGCCACAAAACAAGTCATAACAAATTTAAGATCAAAATAATATCAAGCGTCTTTTCTCACCATAATGGTATAACACTAGAAGTCAATAACAGGAGGATAAATGAAAAAAATTACAATTGTGCAGTAATTAAACAATGCACATGGATGATTCTCAAGTGTATTAGTCTAACTGAAAGAAGTTGGATTCAAAAGTTTATACAATTCCACATATATATATATATATATATATATATATATATATATATATATGACATAGAAAAATAAAACTATAGGGACATAAAACAGATTAGTCATTGCTAATGCAGGGGTTGGAAGTAGGAGATTAAGTACGCAGGAAAATGAAGGAAATTTAAATGTTAGGAATGTTTTATATCTTGATGGTAGCCATGGTTATAAGACTATGCATTTTCCAGAATTAACAGAATTGTACATTTAAAAAGCATCAATTTTAATCTATGAAATCTTTATCTCAATAAACCTTACTTAAACACATGTGCATACACATGATTACACTATTATTGGACAGTGCACCCAGCATTTCTGATTTAGTAGATCTGGGGAGGGACCCCAATATATTTTTATTTAGAAGAAGTTTCTTGATTATGCTGATATTCCTGGTCTGTAGCTACACTTTGAGAGCCATGGTTTTAGACTAGTGCTTCTGAGGCTTAAATATGCACTGAATCACCAAAAGTAGTGTTAACATATGTTGTTCTCTGATTTACAATTGGATGGGAGTCTGAAATTCTGTTTGTACAACAATTTCTACTGCTGTTGGTCTATGGACCACGTATTCTGCATAAGGTCTTAGATGTTATGCATTCCTCAGAGATAGAAACTGGGGTTCACAGAATTCTAAGTAACAGCCACTGTGTGAGAAAGCAAGGGATGAAACCTTAAGTTTCTGACTCCTGGTATGTTGCATTTGGCTGATAAAAGAACAAACAAATTAAAAATAAGAGGCTTATTTCTTCCTGTTGAAAATAAGGGAAGAGACTTCACCTCATTCTCTTTTCTTAGAGAATTTACTGTAGAAAACTTGTCAGGTTTTGTTCTCTTTGAAATGTATGTAAATCTTTTAAAAGCTAAAAAGGACTCTCACCAGTTATAGGACCCAGGAATGTCTTTCTCAAGGACCTGAGAACCATATCTTTCAAATGCGATTATCAAGGAAGATAGCACCCTTGCTTCCTGGTTTCTGTGTAAGGGCAGGGGCCAACCTTTAGTGGGGCCAACCTTGCTCCAAAACTAGTTCCTTTCATAAAGATATGACAAGTTTATTTTTCCTTTTGGAGAAAGCCATTTGGCTAACACAGATGGCGACCCTATTTACCAAGTAGATTTAGGATAAACTATGTGTGGCAAATGATACTTTCAAGTTCTCGTACTTAGAATTAGTTACTGCTTATCTTGAAAGCATGTATGCAGTGGGTTGTATCTGCTTGGCTATATAGAAGGGTGAATTTTTTTGTTTTTCTTTTTTTCTGTCTTCCCAGTCCCTTTAGTGAATTATCTGTGCAGATCACCTGGGTTAATGCTTATTTAATAATCAAATTGTTTTCTTCCTTTTGGAAACCTCTTTGTGAAGAGGTTTCCTGGATT
>NW_017732476.1:356545-358683 GCF_001890085.2 Hipposideros armiger | reverse complement strand
TTTTTTCATATGCCTGTAAGTCATTTGTATGTCTTTTTGGGAGCTGTGTCTGCACAGTCTTCTGCCCATTTTTTAATTGGATTGTTTGGTTTTTGTTGTTGAGTTTTACATATATTTTGGATATTAGACCCTTATCGAAGCCATTGTTTGCAAATATCTTCCCCTATTCAGTTGGTTGCCTCTTTATTTTGTTGATGGTTTCTTTTGCTGTGCAGAAGCCTTTTGGTTTGATACATTCCCATTCATTTATTTTTCTTTTACTTCCCTTGTCTTTGAAGTCAAATTCATAAAATCTTCTCAAACCCAAGGTGTATAAGTTTAGTACTTATGCTTTCTTCTATGCAATTTATTTTTTCAGGTTTTATGTTTAGGTTTTTGGTCTATTTTGAGTTAATTTTGGTACATGGTGACAGATAACTGTCTAGTTTCATTCTTTTGCATGTGGTTTTCCAGTTTTCCCAGCACCACTTATTGAAGAGGCTTTCTTTTCTCTGTGGTATGTTTTACGTTTCATTGTAAAAAATTATCTGCATATATATATATATATGTATATATATATATATATATTTTATGGATTTATCTCTGAGTTCTCAATTCTATTCATCAGTCTGTGTGTCTGTTTTTCTGCCAATACCATGCTGTTTTGATTATTGCCACTTTGTGGTATAATTTGGAGTCTGGGAATATGATGCTTCAGCTTTGTTGTTTTTTTCTCAGGATTGCTTTGGCTATTTTGTGATTCCATAGACATCTGATGATTTTATTTATTTATTTTTGTTATATTTCTTTAAAAATGCCATTGGAACTTCGGCAAGGATTTCATTAAATCTGTATATTGCTTTGGGTGAAAAAAAAATTCATTTTGCAATTGCTACAAAAAGAATAATATCCCTAAGAGTAAACTTAAAGAATTTAAAGAACCTATACACTGACATTATTAAAAGAAAATGAACAAGCCTAAAGAAATGAAAAGAGATTCCCTGTTCATGGATTGGAAGAATCAACAGTTAAAATGGCCATATTACTCCAAGCAATATACAGATTTAGGTTTAACAGATTTGAAGAGGAGTCTTTACAGTTTTCTACTTGTAAGATTATATATCCATAAACAGAGACAATTTACTTTTTCCTTTATAATTTCATTTTTTTGTTTGTGTGATTTTTGTTTTTCTTGCCTAATTGCTCTGGGTAGAACTTCCAGTACTGTGTTGGAGAGAAGAGGTGAGCGTGGGCATCTTTGACTTGCTGCTTATCTCAGAGGAAAAACATCCAGGTTTTCATCACTGAGTGTGATTTTAGCTGTGGGCTTTTCATATGTGGCCATTACTATGTTTAGGAACATTCATTCTATATCTACATTTTTGGGAGTTTTTATCATGAAAAGGTGTTGAATTTTTAAAATGTTTCTGCATCTTTGAGATGATCATATTCTTATCCTTCATTTTGTTAATGTGATATATCATGCTTATTAATTTGCATATATTAAACCATCCTTGCATCCCAGGGATAAAGCCCACTTGATCATGGTGTATAATCCTTTTAATGTGCTGTTGAATTCAGTTTGCTAGTATTTTGTTGAGCATTTGCACCTATATTCATTAGAGATATTAGCTTTTAATTTTATTTCTTATAGTGTTGTTTTCTGGCTTTGCATCAGGAAATTGCTGACCTCATAAGCTAAGTTTGTAAGTGTTCTCTCCTCTTCAACTAAAGGGAGAAATAGACAGCAATACAATAATAGTAGAAGACTTCAATACTGCACTTTCATTATTGGATAGATCATTCCAACAGAAAATCAATAAGAAAACATCAGGTTTGAATAACACTATAGACCAAATGGACCCAATATACAAGCTATTTTCTCCTGCCGTAGTGGAATACCCATTCTTCACAAACACATGTGGAATAGTCTCCAGAATAGATCATATATTAGGCCACAAAACAAGTCATAACAAATTTAAGATCAAAATAATATCAAGCGTCTTTTCTCACCATAATGGTATAACACTAGAAGTCAATAACAGGAGGATAAATGAAAAAAATTACAATTGTGCAGTAATTAAACAATGCACATGGATGATTCTCAAGTGTATTAGTCTAACTGAAAGAAGTTGGATTCAAAAGTTTATACAATTCCA
>NW_017732476.1:351500-354900 GCF_001890085.2 Hipposideros armiger | reverse complement strand
TGCAAACAAATGCATATATACATACAAGAGAAAACCAGTGTGGACAGAGAAAACAAAATAGTCCTCATACTTCATAGAGCACCGTAAACAAAACAGGTCTCTTTGAAGTACATTTGTTTCCTTAAGAACTTTATTTATTAATTTATTTATTTAAAGTTTATTGGGGTAACAATTGTTAGCAAAGTTACATAGATTTCAGGTATACAATTGTGTAATATACCATCTATATATCATATTGTGTGTAGAACTTTCTTATGTTTTACTACCTACAGAGACTAGGGCATGGGAAAAGGGGGAGGGGAGAGTGATTCACAGAGTTATTGTAACAGTCATCTAATGCTTCCTGAAATGGAGGCCAAAATACACTAAAAAATAAACACACTGATTGCAAAGACTCTCCATTTGGGAAAGCAGGAGTTTCCTGTTTAAAATTGCTCTCTAAGGGTATTCCATTATTTTTTCTTTATTGTCTTACTTCAGGAACTATACAGAGGATCTCATTAGTGTAGTTTATTCCATCCTTGGGGAGTGTGGACTTTGGCTATTGTATACTAAAATGTGAATTGGTCTGCCTTTAAAGCGCAAATTCCAATTAAAAAGCTAACAAAGTTCATATGGTTATTTTCTAGACAATATCCTTTTAGGAACCCCTTGAGGAAGTCCATTTCTGGAGAAAAATGGACTTGATGAGTCAATCCAAGCTGCAAAAGAATGCAGTTCATGGAGAAATGTGGGCAAGTAAGATTACACTTCAATTAAAATACTTTGTTATTTCAAGGACAGAAATATTAGATTATTTCTCCAAAATACTAACTCATTAATATGAATATTATTATCAGTAATATCTCAGAATTTTGCCAACTTCAAATTAAAAGAGCAAACATCTATAATGAAGCTGCATCTTACAGAAACATAATGAAGTTAACACACAAAGGAACAGTTTATTTAAAAAGGAACACCAAATTACAGAAATAACTCAAACATAAAAAGATTAGGAGACTCACGTAAGTCTACCTGCACAACAGTCTGCCCCACATGAAATTATTACATCCTGATCACTGCCCTCCCTACACAATTCCCTACTGTGAAGTCCTACTTACTTGGGCTGTCTAAATGTCCCTCTATTGCCTCCATAACCTGGTCTCAATCTTTCCATTTGGCCTTATCTCCCAACATGATACACTCTATACCAGGAGTTCACAAACTTTAGCATGCATCAGAATCAACAAATAATCTTTGTTAAAACACAGATTATTGAGATGTGCTAGCAGAAGTTTTGATTCAGCAGGTCTGGGTGGGACCCTACAATTTGCATTTCTGACAAGTTCTTAAGTAACGTTGATGCTTCTGATCTGTGGACCACACTCCCAGGACTACTGCTGTAACTACCTCCTAGCATAGTTGTTCTAATAATCACCTGGGGTGGCTTCTTGTCTCAGTGGTTTTGCACCTGCTGCTTCTCTTTCCCTTACCTAGTATTACCCTTTGCTTGCATCCTAGAGAAAATATATCTCTTACCTCCAATCCAACTTTCTCTTAATTCTGTATAGTTATTCAGCAGATATTATTAAGACCTCGCTCTGTGCAAGTTACAGTGCTTTCCTGCTAAGAGTGGCTTAGTCCCAACAGGAAGCACATTTTGAACATCCCCACTTAAGTACTTAAGATGTCCTGGAAAAAAATCAGCACTGATTGCTTTGTCTTTCCTGGATTGTCAGTGTGATGATCTGTAGTTCCTTTTATTTGAGATTTTTATCTTTCTTTTAGCTGATGTGAAAGATCTGTTCAAGTTTGATATATTTTTTACTTATTGATTGATTTTCTTTTTAAAGGAGGACATTGGTAATACCCTTGTGGCCAAGATATTGACTAAAGCTTGAATCCTTAAGTTTCAGTAGGCAAATGCTGAATGTCACAATATTTCAAGAATTTCCAACAAAATCAAGAGAGGCCTGAATATTGAACCAAGTTCTCAATAGCTGATTGTCTATATATACTGAAGTAACACAATTTTTATTATCCTGTTGGCAGGGTGGTAAGATTTTGTGTGAAGATTTGAATGAGTTTTGGAAAATGGTTCAAGTCATTCAACAAAATCAACTGATATTATTAAGATCCTAGACAGTGAGAGCTTTGTGTTAGGTGCTGGAGATGTATCCAGTAAACAAAAAAAGGATAATTCTATGCTTTGTGGAGCTTATCGTTTATAAGCTTTGGTCAACTATATATCCTTTTGGACTAGTTAGAAACCCTTTTCAACATGTTTTTTCATGGTTCTGAAGACATCATGACATCAGTGAAATATTTCTTACACTACCACCCAACTCATCACAATTTCTGAAAAGTGGTCCTGATAATAGGAATAATTCGGCATGGTTGACAGATTCATAAGTACACTAGGCATATACTGCTGCCATTCTTTCTATCCACCCTAATACCTTTGGAGAATCCTCATCCCTCTTAAATGGAAGCACAGCGCAGTTTAATAGATCAGAGCAACAGAGAGGTAATCATAACCATGTCATGTCCTGGAGTTTCCTCCTTTGGTTCAATGGCAATCAATTGGGCAAAGTGAGACAAAGTGCATTCACAAAATCCTGATATAATTACATTGACTTCATCTAGTGGGTTGTCGGAAAAGTCATGACGTATTTCTGTTTTTCGTTTCAAACATGTGTCATGGCTTTTCTGACAACCCAGTATTCCGTGGATGATATTAGAGGTCTTTAGTGCCTCAAATCTCCTGAGCTCACAGGCTCAGTAACATCACTTTAACTTACAATACAGGACTTTGTCACTCCAATCTCATCCCATCAGTTCATGGTACAAAGTCTTTCCCCAGGTCACCGAGGAAGAAAAAATTATCAGAGCTTCTCAAACTTTATTTCATATGAATTTTATGGAGATGTGTTAAAATACAGATTCTGACTCAATAATTCCTAGCTTAGAGCCCAGGATTCTGAATTTCTAAGCTCCAAGTGATGCCAGTGTTGCTGGATTACAGACAACATTTTGAGTAGCAAGTTCTATACCATGTGGTATGTCTCCATAATTCCAGTTGATTTACTTGTTGCATATCTCATGATAACATAATTTACATGAGGTAGGGGCTCCCATAACCTAGGCCTTGAAAGTTATGTCTAGTTCTCAGCTGGACCTTGTACTCCACTTGTTGGTTTTGTTTTTTTTAAGATTTTTATTGGGGAATTGGGATGGGAACAGTGCTGGGGAATTGGAGGAAGGGGAACAGACAAGTTGCTGTCCTTTTTGTTCTTCAGTCTAGTTGTGGAGGACGCTGCTTCACTGGTCCAATTTGGCACCATCATTGCACTCTTCCCGGGTGATGCAGATCAATTGCCAGCTTCTGGACGGCCGCTCATGGTGGCTGCTGGCTACACAC
>NW_017732476.1:304283-351474 GCF_001890085.2 Hipposideros armiger | reverse complement strand
GGCGGCTGCTGGCTACACACTGTAGTCAATGGCAACCCACTGCTACAGGCGCTGCAGCCTACGCCATCGCCGGCAACTCACAGCAGCCCAGCTCCAGGTTGAGCTGTTGTTCAGCATCTTAGCTGTGGAGGGCAGTGTCACTGGCCCTCATATGTGGGATCTAACCGGGGCCCTCTTGCGTCCCAAGCCAGTTCTTAACTATCGCGCCACTCAGCCGGCCCCTGTACTCCACTTGTCTAAAATTCCCTTTATACTCTTGACTCTCCTTGCTTTTGTCGTCATGGGAGCGTGAACACTTCACATTCTGCCTGTCCTTATCTGCTCTGTGGCTATATGCAATCATGTGCCCCGTAACCATGCTTTCACTAACAACAGAACGCATATATGACTGTGGTCCCTTACGATTATAATGGAGCTGAAAAATTCTTATTGCCTACTGACATTATAGCCATCTTAATGTCATAGCACAAGGCTATGACTCACGTGTGTGGTGGTGATGGTGGTGCAAACAAACCTGTGCTGCCAGTTGTATTAAAGTATAGTACCTACAATTATGCACAGTGCATAATACTTGATAATGATAACAAACAACTATGTTACTGGTTTATATATTTATTATCCTATACATTTTATCATTATTTTAGAGTGTACTCTTTCTAATTATTACAAAAAAAATGTTTGCTGTAAAGTAGTATGCTGTGTCACAAAACCTTCTCCATCCCCTGTTTACCTCCCCCCTTGATTGCATTATTTTCTCTTGTGGTTTAATCTTGAGTTGTTTTGTACAGTAACATGCTGTACAAGCTTTTAGCCTAGGAGCAATAGGCCACACCATACAGCCTATGTGTGTAATAGGCTGTACCACCTAGGTTTGTGTAAGTGCACTGTATTATGCTTGCACCATGATGCACCTAACGGCACATTTCTCAGAATGTATGCCTGTCTTAAGTGGTGCATGACTGTATATCTACCCTGAAAATGGCCTCATATATTCTATTTTCAACAGTGTACCTAATTCATTACCTTTTTCAGCACATAAACTTATTGTCTAATCAGTTCTACCCAGCATTCATACAAAAAGAAGTACTTATCTGAATTTTCCTCCATTTATTGTCCCCTGAGAAGCCACCCCAGTCATTGTGAAGGATATATTCCATTTGTCTCATCAGAGTCCCTCTCCCTTCTTCTCCTATTGTTCTGTGCCCCAGGAGTTTGCCCACGTGGACTGCCTCAATGTACTTCCTGGACCTCAAACTTTAGTCAAAGGAAAAAAATTGGAGGGGACATTAGGAGTAGGGCTAGCAGAAATTAAGTTTGGGGTATCTATTTCCTTGCTCTTTCTATGTCCAGTTGTTAAACAATCCTGTATGTGTAGCTAAGCAGCCAGAGTTCATTTTTCTCCTTTTACCTGCCCTATCAGATGGTGTTAATGTTTACCCAGCTGGTACCAGCACTGGGGTACTGCACTATTCCTTGTTAGCTTACTCAAACTCTGCTCATCACTTGATAAATAGTCCTTTTATTAAGCTCCTCTTAAATGACTCCATTTGAAATTGCCATCAGTTTTGTGCTGCAATTCTGATCATTATAATCAATAACATGTTTTCCTTGCATTTTGTTAATAATGTATTATAGGCAAAACTTACCAAGCACTATGGAGTAGAAAGGGAGTCTTCATAGTATGCCTTGTATCATTTCTATGAACATTTCTATGGTAAGAAGGAATCATATGTATCTCTGATACCAGATAAGGTCCCAGCATACAGGTGATAATTAACATGATTGTTGTGGAGCCAGTAGAGGCTCTGCAGTCTCAGCATTTGACTTAACAGAGTTGACAGTGAGAGTACTGATCTTTGGGACCATTCACCTGTGGAAGGACATTTAGGTTGTTTCCATATCTTGGCTACTGTGAAAAATGCTGTGGTGAACATGGGAGCACAGATATCCTTTGAAGATTCTGATTTCATTTCCTTTGGGTATCTACCCAGTCGTGGGATTGCTGGATCATTGGATAGTTCTATTTTTAACTTTTTGAGGAATCTTCATACTGTTTTATATAATGAGTATACCAATTTACATTCCCACCAAAGGTGTTGTAAGGGTAACTTTTCTCCACATCCTCATGAACACTCTGTCATTAGCTATTTAATGCTGCATGAGAAACAACCCCGATATATTAGTAACATGAAATGATAGGCATTTGTTTCTTTCTAGTATCCGTGGATCAGTGGAGTTTCACCTGATCTAGCTAGGCTCAGCTTAGCTTGGCTTCTAGATCTGAGTTGGGTCCAGGTCTTAACCGCATCTCTTCATCATCTCTGCATGGGCAGATACTCAAGGCATGTTCTGCTTATAGTGGAAAGGCAAGAGCAAAAGAAAAGGGTAGAAGAAACATGTGAGGTGTGTTAAGGCCCCAGCTAAGAACTGTGAACTGTCATTTTAATGTACATTCCACAGCGCCAAACCATTCATATGGCCAAGACCACCATTTTGAGATGAGGAAGCCTATTCCTCCATCGATGGTTGAAGGGAAGAGTGAGTATTTACACATTAATAATTGAATCTTTCACAGTCTCTAAATTACTATTTTCAGTACTGCTCTGACAGCCTCGTACCACTCAAATTTTGATGACAGAATCCCCTTGCTTTGCTGTTCTTGTCAAATAAATGAATTAATACATTCAATGCAGTTTTAATTGAATGGTAATACAAATAATCACTCTATGATTTCCAATTGCTTATCATTAATATATATGTGGCCACCAAAGTGTCACAGCTATTAATGACCCAGGGAAGTAAAAGTGAGTCATGTAAATGTTAAACAGAGAACTAGTATTTTGGAATTACAGAATGCTAAATATTTTAAAATAAGGAGATTATACTCAATGGATACGAGAAAGGAAGGAACTAGAGAACAGAGTTTACACCAATTTTTCAAGTTCCTTAGCTAACTAATAGCATATCCAATTTGTTAACCTTTCGCCTATATTACACTTCCATGGCCTTTATGAGCTTAGCAACCTTTAATTTGGTTTTGCACATGCACACTCGCATACTATGAGGAAGGAAGTAAAGAAAGAACTGCTTATGGCCGGCCGAGTGGCTCAGTTGGTTAAGAGCTCACTCAAGAGTGTGAGCTCAGAGCAACAGGGTTGCCGGTTAAATTCCCGGCCCGAGCTGAGTTGCTGCTGAGCTGCCAATAGGTGGCAGGATGGCTCAGCTAAAAAAAAAAAAAAAGAACTGCTTTTAGATTGGAATGATATTTCTTGGGACCCTGTATCCTCTATGACTAACCTCTGGATTCTGCATTAGTTTGGATTCAATGGGAATATAGGTGGAAAAATGAAACCTGAAATATCATCTGTATAGCAGATAATGCTGGTAGGAAATATGGCTTAGGTCTGAGAGACAAACCAGCTTCCTAGGGCTTTCTCCTCCCCTTACTTAGATCATTACCTTAACCCATTCCTCAATCTAGCTTTGGGACAGTCCACACAAGGAAAGATGTCAGTTCTATAGAGCAGGTCCTGAATTGCTAGCCTTCAGTGGTCTAAGGAAAAGGGGGAAAAGACAACACTGAATCCTCAGTGCCCACCACCTTATATGAAATAGCGCTTCCCAAGTGTCCCAGTATTCACCCACAATAGGTAGTTATATGTGGGGAAATGAGATAGAAGTGGATTGCTAGGTGACCTGTGTTGCTCTTGGGAAGTTCTTGCCGATGAAAACATTAAAGAGTAGGAACACCTTCCCAACATTAGCTGAGAATTATTGATGTCACTAGTTCCAGTCGTTGAAGCATTTCGATAGAATGGATGTGGCTGTCATTGTTGAGACTACAGTAAAAACCACTTGGTGTCAGTTAGGTGATTGTAGCACTGTGATTCTTATGCCGTTTTGATTAGTAATGCAATGCATATTGATCTCTGGGATGAGGCTGAATCTGGACCTCATGAATGTGCACAATAGCACAAGACTGCACTCATTTAGCAAAAAGTAGCCTTTGGAAACTCCTTTGTTTATTCTCATCATTTTGGTTCTATTTGATGTTTCCTTTCTTTGCCTGCCTCTTCATCACTATAGGCAACAAAACCCGAAGGGAAAGTTCTAAAGAGCTTCATTAGGAAAGGGAAGTTTTCTCAGCATAAGGAAACTAGTGCTGTACATCAGAAATTGTGGGTTCTCTGGATCGACCGGCCAGCATTCCATGTGTCATCAATACGCATTTAATGCAGATACAGTGTTCAAGGAGAAACAGAATCACATGTATTTGCTTACTGATTTTATGTCTTCATTTTCTCTCTCTTACCCCCTCTGGGGACATCTGCCTACAAGTTCTCTTTTTCCAAGAACTAGAGTTAGGTCCAGGGCACAAACTTGCAAGGGCTGGAATATATTTGCTTCCATTTAATTTTATTTAAATAAGTCGATAAAATTATTAATGGCAGTGTTGAGGCTCTAAGGCAACTGTTTTACCCAACTGGACAAGGCCAGTTAGTGATTTTTCCCCAGTGCCAAAAATGGTATTGGTCAATGGGGCAGTTTAGTATTCAAAAGTCTATTTCTGACCCAGTGAAGTTTCTCTCTTCTAAACAAGAGTAAAGTCCAGAGATCTTGTGGTTTATTCCTGAATTTTTGGAAGTTTGAGGGCTGTAGTGAAAAAGGTTTTGTAGGCTGTAGGAGGAAAGCATCTAATTTTAGCAGCAGGCTTGGCAGGTAAGGTGTTATTTGTAACATCCCCTGGCGTCTCATGAAAAATTTCTTGGCATAGAATTCAGTACCTATTATAACTAGGTTTATTCCTTCCTTTTCATTCTTGCTCACTTTGTCTCACCCATTCTTAGTGGATACACCCACCATTCCCCCACACCCAGCAGTTCATTTGACTTCCCAGAGTGTTTATGCCTGTACTTTTGGGTTGTCAGACAAGTCATGATGCATTTTTGCAACAAAAAAAAGTAGAAAAAATACGTCATGACTTTTCCGACAACCCAAAATATTATTTCAGAAAACTGTGAATCCCCATCTCTCTCTCTCATGTCCCTCAGACCAACTCCAGTATAACCTTCCATGTCCAGCTTAGTCTCATCTCCTATTTTTCTTCTTACATAAAATATTCCATTCTCCCTCATCTTCAGGCAAACTTGAATTGTACTTTACCTAGCTTTCGTGGAACTTATTTATCTGTATTATAACTTCCCTTGTGTCATAGGAAGTTGCATACCTTTGATTCTTTCATTAAATTGTGAGCTCTGCACGGACTGGTACCATATCTCAATCTCTTATCCCCAGAGCAGAGCACAGTTCTTGATGCACAGAATGTATTCAATGTAGGTTTGCTGAATCAAATTAAACACAAAACCAATAATGTCATATAAAAGGATGCATGGATAGATGACTAATCACTGCTGAGTTGCGTGAGTTTTTAAGTCACGAGAGGGTCAGTCACATCAGGGAGGCTGCTGGGCAAAGTGCTATATCAATCAGGGACCTATTTTCAATTGGATACTGACAGGTTTACTTTCTGGTTATAAGGATATGAAATATGTTGTATGTATAATTTATTGTGTTTCATAAAAACTGAAGCCCAAATTCCCTGACAACGAAAGGTACATTTACAGAGCATCAAGTGGAATAATATGAAGGATGCTTACTATGAAATATTTTTAATACAGGTAATGTTCTTGGGAAGCTTTTGTCGGTTAAAAAATTCTAAAGCTAACATAAATATACTTTCAGAAGGATGAAAATGTGTTGCAATTTAGGCTGGACAGAGAGTAACAATTGTACTGTACACCAAGGAAATAAAACTCAAGTTTCCCTGTGGGGCACTCAAAATATAAAATCCCCGCATTGTCCAGAGGGGAAAATTAGTAAATGGTTTTTTATCTCAAAGAGATATAATGTAGGAAATTCCCTTACAACTATTCTTCATGAATTTCCATCTTCCCAGTGAAACGTCTTCTTTGCCTTGTTCTGGCTCCATGGTATCAATCCTGTCTCCCCAAGGAGGAAAAAAAAAATACAGTATTCCTGCTTAATGATAGGAATAGGTTCTGAGAAATGTGTCCTTAGACTATTTCATCATTGTGCAAACATCACAAAGTGTACTTCAACAAACCTAGGTGGTATAATCTACTTCATATAATTGTATGTGCTATAATTTTATACAACTGGCAGTACAGTAGGTTTATTTACACAGCATTACCACAAATATATGAATAATGTATTGTGCTATGACAGTATGACATTACAACATCACTAGGAGGTAGGAATTTGTCAGCTCCATTATAATCTTATGGGACCACAATCATATATATGTTCCATCAATGACCAAAATTTCTTCCTTCCTCCCTCTTTCCCTCCCATCCTCTCTTCCTTCTTTTCTCACCCTTCCCTTCCCCTCCCCTCTCCTCTCGTAAATTAAGACTCTTATATTTGCAAGAAATATATAAGGCACCCAGTATATTTCCTTTATTCTTGGTGGAAATGTGTTCAAACACTAAAGAGAGCTTAAGTCCAAGGTGAAATAGATTCTAAAAGTGAGCTTTAAACCTTCTTTAGTAAATTGTATCTAAAGAAAGTCACATTTATTAAAAATGTAAATATTTCTATAGGACAATATAAACATTCAGTCTACTGTTCATGTAGTAGTTTTCTGTTTACGTTGTTGTTGTCATTGTCTGCATTAGAAAACAACATCCTCCTCAGGGTGGGGAAGAGACAGTTACTCCCTCCAACACACCCAACATTCAGGCTCTTTTCTTCAAGGGGTCTGAGATAAGGCATTAGGTTTTCAAGACTGAAGTCGTCCTCCTGATCCTAAAAGGAAAGGTAAAAATTAAATCACTAATGATTAAGCTTATGGTCCAAATGGGCCAATTTTAAGAGAATACAAGAGAATGGGGCTTTTGTGCCAAGGGATAAAATTGTGTAATTGGGAACACTGAAATGAATTGGAGGATAAAGAGTTTTCAGCAAGTGACTTTTTGATTGGGAGCGGGGGCGGGGTGTAGGGGACTGAACTATTGATAGAATAACTGGGATTCTTCAAGGGCTAGGTAACAGAATGATTTACCATTTTAAATTTCTACCACCATTTTGGGGAAGCTTCTGTTGCTGTATATCCTTACCAGTATTTGGTATTTACATTCTTTTTAATTCTAGCCAGTATAATTTACTTGTAGTTGTAGCTCACAGTTTCAATTTGTATTTCCTAGTGACTGCTGATGTTGAGTGCTAATCTATGTACTTATTCACCATACATATATCTTCTTTGGTAAAGTATCTGTTCATATCATTTGTACATATTTTCACTGGGTTGTCTTATTAGTGAGTCTAAGATTTCTTTATATAGCCCAGGTTGAACTCCATTGTCAGATACATGTTTTGCAGTTTTTTCTAGTGTGATTTACTTTTTCAATTCCTTAACAGTTTTTTCATTATTCTAATTTGAAGAACTGTGGACTATGATTAGGAATTGTGCAATGTGAAGCTTAAAGTAGAATAATGTTAAGTCTAAGTAGACTTTAATCAGTTATAAATTAACACATAATTAACCTAGAGGAATCACCAGAAACAAAGAAATCAAAGAAAGGAGGTATTGCTAAAAATCCAGTAGAGAAAAAAATGAAACATTCTAAAACTTTTTATTAAACCCCCAAGTAAGGAAATGAACAATAAAAACAAAAAAGTCAGGATACACAAAAAAAAGAAAACATGACAACCCCAATTATGTAAAAAATTATATTAAATTTCAATGGAACAAAAATTATAATTTAGTTGTAGAGATTATTGAACTTGGTAAAATAAAAGCAAGATGAAAATATAATCTGTTTATAAGAAACAAAATTTAGATGGAAAGATACAGGCAGGTTGTAAAGATGAAATATCTACTAGCAGTAAGTGTACAAAGTTAGCATGGCTATGCCAATATCAGACAAAGAAGACTTTGGGGCAAAAATATTATTTATTTTAAGAAATATAATTTCATATTGATAGAAGAAGTGAGAAATTACGCTGACATAAGATCCTAATTGTGTTTGTATCTAGTAACAGAACTTCAAAGTAGCTGAAGAGAAAACTGACAGAAACTAAAGGGAGAAAAATAATTGAAAGTCATAATGAGATTTTAACCCCTCTTGGTAAATACTACTGTAGAATAACTTGAAAAAGATTAGTAGTGAGCACAGAAAGTCTGAACAAACATTATCAAACAATTTTATCTAATTGACATTTGCAAACAAATATATACTCAATATTTGTAGAATACATACGTAGCTTATTTAAGTGCACCTGAAACATTTACTGAGATAGTCCATATAGTGAACCATAAACAGATTTCCATAAATTCAAAATATTAAAATATTATATGTCCTTTGACTAAAACTGCACAAAATTAGCAGTAACAAATAACATATCTATAAAGTATATTACTATTTGGAAATTAATCGGCAGGTTTCTAAATAATTAACAAGTAGAGAAAAAACACGAAATTTGAAAATGTTTAAAATTGATGATAATACTACATCTCAAAATTTTGAACTAAAATTAGAATACTGCTAAAAGAGAAATTTATATTTCCAATGATAAGTTTTACAAAAGTAGAAAAGTTTAAAAACAATCATCTCTACTTTGTCATAAAGAGCATAAAAAAGGGCATATTAACCCCAATATAGGTTGAATACAAGGAATATAAATGCAATCATAATCAATAAAATAGACAAAAAGTAAACAAAGTCTATATAGTATTTATTCTTTGAAAATATTAATGAATAAAATTGACATTCAGAATTCTCAAAAAAATCCCAAATTTATAATATTAAAATGGGAGAGGTGATACCTCTTAAGATCCAGCAGATATTAAAAGTATAAAAGGTTCATAATGAATTAACCATATCAATAAAAAATGAAATCTATATATTCCTGCAGAAACACAAATAATAAAAAATAACTTGACAAGAGATAGAAAATTTGAATATCCCTATATTTATTAAAAACATTGAATTTACAATAGTAATAATAATAAGTTATTCACTAAGAAAACTTCAGGCTTAGAGAGTGTCAGTAGTACATTGTTACAAATATTAAAGGAAGCAAAAATACCAAACTTCAACAAACTCTCTCAGAAAATAGATAATAGCATGCTTTCCAATTGGTTTTTTGAGTCAAGCATAACCTGACTGTCCAAATTAAGAAGGCACTACAAGAAAAAAATTTGGTGTATAAACATAAAAATGATTATCAAAATATTAGCAAATATAATCCAGCTAAATATGTAAAATTATTTTCTATTGAAGCTTCTCCAAGGAATGCAAGTATGATCCAACTTTAGAAACTCAACCATATTAATAGAATAAATTAGAAAAAAAATCATGACCATCTCAATAGATACAGAAAAAAAATTGACAAAATTCAATACCCATTTATGATAAAAATTATAAACCAGGAAATAGTAGAAGAAACTTATTCAATTGATAAAGAACATCTATGCAAAAACAAAGAGCTAATATATACACAAGTGAAATATTGAACACCTATTTCAGCCTAGAAACAAAGCAAAACTGACCATTTTAATCACTTTTGTTTTAGTATTTTACAAGAGGTCCTTGCCATATTCATAATGTAAGAAAGTAACAGTAAATGGCACAATGAATAGAAAGTAAGGATGTGTAAAACTGCCTAGAGTTACAGATAATGTGTTTGTGGACAGAAAATCTTAGGAAATCTAAAAACCTATGAGAGACAATAAAGGAATTTAACAATTGCAGTATGCAAAGTCGTTATAAAAAAATAATTGTATTTCTATATATTAACAACAGAGAGTTGGAACATAAAATTTAAAAATAATAGTTGCAATAGCATCAACAAAACTTGCAATAAAATCAACAAAACGTGCAATGCTTTAGTACAAATTTAATAAAAAATGTGCAAGACCTCTGCTATAAAAGCTGCATAACACTAATGAGAAAAGTTATGAGACTTAATATCCATGCTAGTGAAATATCCATTGCAGAAGAAAAAAAATATGAAATGCCACTTCTAGTTCAAACTGTATTTAAAAATTATTTGAAATGAATCATAACCTTAAATAAAAATAAAACCATAAACATCCAGGAAAACATAAAATAAATATTTGCAATCAAAATAAAAATGATTTTTTAAATGCAGAACATACTATTTGTTTTTTTGTAGAAAAAAGTTATAGATAATATAATTTAGTTCTAGGTGAAACATCAAAAGTCCCCTTTCTCTAAGATAATTCTGCTACTACAAAAGACAGGGTAAGATAAGTGGTTTTCCATTACAATGTCCCATATTTCTCTATCGAGAATGCAATACAGTTTACTTTTAACCTAACACTGACTCATCTAACTCATCTTTGGGCAAATTAACCTCTCTCTGTTTCAGCTTCCCTATTCTGAAAATGAATATATTGTCATCTAATTATTTTATGAGGTTTATGTGCAAAGCCTATAACAGTGTCTGGCTCTGTTGTCATAATATACACTCAGTGTTGCTACTGCTGTTTTGGTGATGATGAGGCTAATATTGGTTATCATTCCACTATTCCATTATATGAAAGGTGGTGTTATGTCTGGCTAAAAGCGCATTCTCTGGAGCCAGAGTACCTTTGTTCAAGTCCAGCTTTGCCACTTCCTAGCTGTGTGACTTTGGACAAGTGACTTTATCTCTTCATGCCTCTCCATTAATAAAATGGGAGTTATGATAGTAAGTTTTCAGGGCTCTTAAGAGGTCTAAGAGAGTTGATATTTATAAAGAGCTTAGAAAAAATTTCTGCCATTGTGAGTGCTATAATGTGTGCCATTACTGTTGTTATTATTCTTAATATTAGCACATTACTGTCTTTTCTCTAAAGAGAGAGTTATTCCATTACCACCAAAAGAACACTCTTTCCCTATACCTGTGTGGCTGTTCTGACTTCTGTTAATTTCTGAGACCCTTAACTTCCACCCTAGAGCTAAATTTAACTTCCTAACCATCTCCTTAAAAAAAAAAATACAGAACCAAAAGAAAATTTTCACAAGTCTCTATGGCAAGCCATTTTCTGACACTTGTTGACTCAGGAATCTGGGAAATTATAGCCATAAGCTTGCTCACTTTTTCCTCTTGGGTACTTTCTTAGGTTAGATACCCCAGAAATAGACCATGCAGTGAGCATATTTGTGTAAGTGCCTTATTAAGGAAGGGTTGTTAAGAGAAAACAATAAAGGAGGGTGAAGCACAGCAGGAAAGGGGAAGGATCTCAGGCTGTCGTCTGCCTCCGAGTTTGTCCCTTGAGTAAGGCAGCTGGGATTTCATACCCTGGTGCTGGAATGCAAGCTATGCAAGCACAGGGAATGTGTCAGTCTTGTTCATCATCCGCATTCGGTGTGACTGGCACAGTGACTGCTTAATCAATATATTTTGAATAGATACAGTACAAGAGATTTGTTCTGGAATATCAACACTTATCAATTAGATAAGTGAAGACGGGCAGAGCTTTCTGTATAAACTTATCCACTTGGCTAGACAAAGGTTAAGTCAGTAAGCACATCACCCTGCAGTCACCTCTCTTGCACCAAGGGTCTCCAGCAGGCTTGAGTCACGGGCAAATCTTCTCTTGGAAGGCCCAACTATTTGCCTATTCTACAGGTAAGGATTAAGGAGTAAGAAAAGTTTGCAGAAAGAGAATTTCACAAGCAAACAAAAATATCAAATAAGGAGAAAAATGAAACAAGGAGATGAGAAAGGGAACAACAGAAAAATCACATCTGTATCATCAACCAAAATGATAATTAAGGTCTGTTGAGCATTTCACCTATGCCATATGTTTTCTGAGAATTTTCGTCAGAGATTACCTTGAATCGATCCCATAATGTTTGGAGTATTATTATTATCAGATACATCTAGAAACTGAGAAAATTGCTCAAATCACATTTCTTTAATGCAGTGGAGTTTGGAATTGAGTCCACATGGTTTGGTGCTAGGTTTTACACGATTAAACACCATACTCTATGGTCCTTCATACTTTATGCCTTACAAAGGGCACTGTTTTCATGGACGTTGTTTCATATATTTGAATTTTGCTCTCTACAGATAAGGCAAATAAAGCTAAATGAGGCAAATTGATTAGCCTAAAGTCAACCACCTGATAAATGATAGAGCCTGGATATAAATATCTTTGTGCTTCACAGCCTTTATCCATTCCCTTTCAGAAATAGAAATGGAAATTACAGATATAAAGCCTCTTGTTTCTTTGAACTCAAATATTAATGTATCTGTCGAGGTATGTTCATACAGGCAGTGGTCCGCATCTCAAGGTAATTAGACATAAGCTGGAAAGATGGTTCTTGAGCACAGTCACCAACAGAAACAGGTAGTCTTGAAGATTGAAAGGAACATCCTGACCTGTTCTTTTAGTTCCAATTGTGTTGATGTCGGGGTGGGGGGCAGAGGGTGAAATGAAAACGGTCTGTGTCTATTTCTAAACCCTGTGAAGAGTTATTACTGCTTGCATTGCATCCTAAGGATCACTTGCTGGCTTGAAGTCCTGCCGTATCAGCCTGGATCTTTTCTGGTGTATTGAAATATTCTTCTAAGTGTTGTGACTATTGCGTGTCAATCACAAGTCCCAGGGCATCCTCAGTCTTCTTTGCTAGGAGTCTTGGAAGATAAAATTTTGACCTTCATAGTATGGTCTATAAATGTAGTCAAATTAAATGCATTGGGATTTCTGCGAGTTTGGGCAAGAAAGACCAGCAATTGGCTTATCATTTTAGACTATATTTGGTCCTCTCTTCCGAGGCGTAGACCATTTTGTAGGATTCAAAAAATTGTGATCATTGTTTTAAGTATATTGACAACCACTCAATCCAGTTGGTGCTGTTAGTTGCAGCCAATAGATTTACAGACTTTAAACTCCACCCACCTCCTAGACAGTAGCATCTTACATTCCAGTTACACAGTTCTCAAACTAGGTTTAATATGAAATCCAAAGTAAATGAGGCTCATGGTAAACTTTTCTGTCATAACATTATATACTAGCACTTGCATGCACGTGTGTGCATGCACGCACACACAGTCCTGATGGGCTCTTTTTTTATCTCTAGAAGGAAGCTGTTGTCTTGTAAACTGCTGGGTTTCACCAGTTGCATTTTCCTCTGCATTTGAGTCAATTTTCATAATGCTTTTGAATCCATATAACAAAATATGATCAAGCTCTCAGATTGCTGTGCTTGTCTGTGTTCATAGGTACATTCAAACTTCCATGAACACTCAGTTTATTTCTGATAGATTTATTCAGTGTCATCAACTAAAACCGAACATATTTTGCCAGCCCTATCCAATTACATCAGTAATACTCTACTCCATGCACTGAACAAAGTTATTTTCTGATTTTGCAGAATGGCATATGTCACTTAGAGACAAAAATTCATGAAACACTCAGCTTTCTGAATCCAATTCAGTGTCTCCTTAAATTGCATTTTGGGCAGTCTCCTGGGGAAATGCATAAGTGTAAACCAGGCTTTGGAAATAGGGCTTTTTATGGGCTCTTTCTGTCATTATGTTCTTTCTGTAATTATTTTCTTCTATTTTTCCACTTCTATTTCCCCCATAAAGTCTCCCAATTTGGAATTTTCATGTGAATATATGTCTAGTTGGTGACTCTCTGAAGTGCAGTCTGTAAAAGTAGACCAAGTCCTAGGTTGTTAGAGTTAGATGGGGCCCTGGGGACTAGTTGGCCAATCCCTGCAATTTCTGAGATGAGAAATGGAGGTCTGAAGAATTAGGGAGATTCATCTTACCAATATTACAAGGATAAAAAAAAACAGTGTAACACCCTAATAAAAATAATAATATTAAAGATAGTATTTGCTGGGGGTATGATAACCATATTAAATGTATAATTACTAAGTACTGTAGTGTAGTTTTATTATTACTAGTGTTATTGCATTTTAAATCTCATAATAATCATATGAAAAAATGATTCTATAAATGTGCCAAGTATATAGATGAAAAATAAAATCCCGCAATTTAAAAGGGTTATGGGATGTGCCCAACCCAACTGAACAGAAGCAGGCAATAAAACCTAGGCTGCGTTCCTCCAAAGTCTAAGCTCTTCATCACTCCACCTGTTTCCTTCTCTGTGTTTTTTCTTCCCTGTTTCCCCACCCAATCCCTCAAAAAGAATCCCTGAGCAGCACCAAAGCCAAAACAGATTTCCTTCCCTCAATTTCCTCTCCCGCTGTGCTCTCTACTTGGGTTCCGTGAACTTTTAAAATGCTGTGCGTTTCCTGAAAGAACTGCCTCGTTAGTCAACATCATACTAGGGGATGCAGGACTCTCCTGCCTTCCTCTTAGTGGCTGCAAAGGTGCCATGTTTCCTTATGGGCTGACAAGGCTTGGTTCAAGGACTCCCAGGAATCCCTTAAAGCCCAGATCACAATAAACATTTAGGGATGAACCAAAAAAAAGAGCTTGGTGGCCTTAGGGCAAACTGTCCCACAGGCCTGGAGAATAATCAGTATTGTGGAAGGAGTTACTACGAGAATAAATTGTCTTGACTGGAATTGAGCTCCACTTTTTATTTCATATCCTATTCACTTCCTCATTTTGGCTAATTCATGGAATCATATGGGGTACTGGGATGCTGAGATGAACGTAACCTTGTTCTGTTGTTCCAGAAATTTGTCAGAGAGGGACTTCATGTGGTTTACATTTTGAGATAAGTGTGGAAGGTAGTATTCAGGAGAAGCTATGGAATTTACATATTTTATTAATAAAACCTGAATTGGTTGAATTGCCCATATCTTAATTTAAAGAATATATGTGGGAATAGAAAGGCATATCTATGTATCTATCTATATTTATCTCTATCTCTGTATCTGCATATATCTACTTTTCCAAAAGATATATATGTTTAAAACTTGCATATCACATAGGATAATGACTTTAGCTTTTCATATTTTCTCCTGACTATATGTAAAAGATATCACTTTTTTCCCCTTTCCAATTACAGGGGGTGATCTCTCTGTCAGTGTGAATCATGGAATAGCTCTGCGCTATTCTCTTAGACGTAATTAATCTTTGACACTCACTTTTCAAAATTCACAGTATTTCAGATTTATAGTTTCTCATGGGTCTCTACAGTAGGTTACAGGGGAAAAAAAGCTATTTTTATGTTTGACACCAAAAGTTCATCTGTCCAACCAATGTTAACTTCTGTATTATTACCAAGTTGCTGAACGTGCTAATTTCTATTCCTATGAGACTTGCAACCCCATAATGCTGAATCAAATAGTTCACATTAACTTCAGATAAAATATTCAAACTTGTTCCAACCTCCTCAAATTCCCAAGTTCTGCCCATCACTAGTTGTAAAGCACCCATCATTTCTGATGAGTTGAGTTCATTTAAAGGCTAAATGCATTTGTTATCTTGCACACTTCCCACAAAGTCAGACGGGAGTTTTACTTCAAATATGTGTGAAGGCACTATGTTTTCAATAACCATTATATGAACTATGAAAGACATAAAATATGCAGGGCCCAGAGACACGGTGTATTAATATCCCCTGGTTTTTTTATTCATGTTAAGTGTTTCCTTGGGGGATTTCAGTTGTCTCTGCCTAATGTAGGAGATCAATCAGCTTCATCATAAGCCATTTAAAACTACTGTGTAAAACTTTATTTTTATGTCTCTTTAAATGGAGCTTGATCCAAATGCTAATACTGAAGTCATTTTGCTACTTATAAACCTCTTATCAGTTCAAAGCCACTGCTTTTTCTCACTTTCAGGTAGGTGATGTAGACTATTGAAGCAGTGTGATTTTATCACTATTGTCCTAATTGTGATTGAATCAACGCTTTAAGTATCTACACGCGTTCTATCAGTATTTTTAAAAGTAAACAGAAAAAGCTCCAAAAGGTAAATGATTACTGTACAAACTATTAGTTGATATAAAGCGCCTCTCCTTTGTCTCTACCTACTACAAGAGAACTTGAAATGAAAAATCATAACTTAAATATGAATTTATAAGGGAGAGAATGAAGATAAACTACTTGAATGCATTTTTCTTATAAAAGGCATTCAGAAGCAGTGAGTCTTTGCTCTCCTGGTTTTCTAGAGACGCTCAGTGTCTCCAGCATTCCTTCGTCACCCCCTGTGTATACCTCTGTGTCAGCCATCATCACGTCACATTGGAAGAGCTCACGGACTTGTCTGTCATCCCAAACAGGCCCCTTGAGAGATTATAGTTTATTCAACTCTGTATTGCCAGAGCCCATTGTAGTATTTGGTGTAGAGTATAAACTTGGTAAATATTGAAGGAAAGAAAGAGAAAGGAAGGAAGGAGAGATAAAAGGAGAGACAAAATTAGTTAACAATTTATATAGAAAATGGAATCCTAATGTTAAAAAGAAAATAAAAAGTATTAATACACTGCCATAGTAAACTGGCTTAAGGATTATTTAATATGTAAATGGATATAGTTTTATGATTGCAAAATAAAACATTCAGGCTGATTCTAACACTTTCTAATACCCAGATTTGCCAGATTTGCTGACTTTAGATCCAGTTAGTAACTTTAAATAGTGAATGAGGACACTGGATGCATAGAAATTAGCAATAAAAACAAAATCCTTAATTTCATTTCTGTTAGCCTTAAATCAAGGCAAAAATATTACAAATGTAAACTGACCCATCAGTATTGTTTTTTCTTAACATTTCTTTCTTTTTTCCAACTTATTCTATATTCACTTTTCAAACTATACAATATTACGTGATTAATGTAAGGAAGCATAGAAAAGGTGAGGAGGAAAGAGAAAAACAAACACAACAAAATACCCACAAGCTTGCCATTGTAACACAGCTACTCAGTATTTTGATAGAAAGCCTTCCACATCTTTGTTTTCAGGCATATATAAATGTTTATTCAGGAACTTAAAGCCTTATATGTTGAGCACACTATTGAAACATGATTTTTCAATTAATAATAAACAGTTATCAAAAATATAAGTCTCTGATTTCTTATGATGGAACAGCCTGATCAGACTATGCATAACAATTATACAATCTAGCAAAAACTGCACAGCACGCTATTTGAAGGTAGGAAGTGCAGTGGAGGTGACCTATCTTAGTCTGCTCAGGCTACTGTAATAAAATACCATAGACTGGATGGTTTCAACACTAGAAATTTAAGGCGAGGCAGGCATAGGATAGACATTCCCATTCCAACGAGGACAAATAAGAAAGAAAGGATGACAAATCCCAAGTAAGTCAAAAACTTGGCAAGGCAAAATTCTGTTAGACCTTAAAGCTCAAGAATAATTCTCTTTAGTTCAATGCTTTGCCATACAGGGCTACCTGGGTGGCAATGTCATCCCCAAGGCATGGCAGGGCACACCTGCCACTTTGGCTCCATGGGTTGCCACCCCTAGGGCTCTCTGCCCGGGCTCTGCCCACATGATACTGTCTCCTTTAGTCCCAGCTGGTGGTGTTTATGCTGATATAATCCCATCTCTATTCCTGGCTTTTGATGAGATGGCTGGTTAAGTTCATTAGTCACATGCATGACCTCTTCATCATTTTCCATGTTCTCTTCCAAACATGTCTCAGTTTTTGCAATAAGAACAGGTTAAGAATTTCCCAAATCTTTAAGTTCTGGTTCCTTTTGCTAAACAATTCATCTCTCTCTCTTTGCATTTTACTATAAGCAGCCAGGAGGGACCACACCTCTCCTTCAATCATTTTGCTCAAGAAAGCTCCTCAGCTAAATACCTATTTCCATTGTTCATAAATCCTACTTTTCACAAAACACTAGAAACACAGTTTAATCAACTCCCACAATGGAGTTAGGCCTAAAATGTTTCTCTGTTTCCTTAATAATTAAATAGGGATAGTGGTGCCTGCTAACTGATTCATAAGGTGGCTGTATAAGTAAAATTAAACACTTTTTCAATCACCCAGCCTGCTTTTCAAGCATGTTTCCAATTACACTCCATCTCACACCTTCTAATTGCAGTGGACTACTCAGCCCCACTGCCTCCATACAAACCGGACTCTCTCTCTTCCATGCCTTTGACATGCCAAGATATGAGATACGGCATTCCAGGGAAGTCAGAAGACTTCAGCAATGAGCTTATCCATTATTTAAGGCCAAGTTCAACTGCCAAAGCTTTCACAGACATTTCCTTGAATGCTTCCTGGCTATATACAATCTTTTTTAGTTTTTCCTGTAACCACCTTGTCCTCTTGAGAGAACTTCAAGTTAATTATTTCACATAACGTCAGTCACCATAGGGAGCCTGAACTGTATCTGACTTTCCTACTGGATCATGCGTTCAATGAAGACCAGGACTCACTTTACTTTCTGCTGTTCAGTACAGCACTGGCACTGTGGCTTTACAATCACTGGCACTCCAGAAGTGTCTCTTGCCTTGAACTGGGTTAGTACATCCACAGAATTACTTTGTGTATATGAAAAAACTTTAAGAGCAAGATTCCTAGTACTTCGTCTTTAGTTGTGCCAATTATGCAGGTGTTATTAAGGTAGTGATTTTTAGAAGATTCTCAAAGTAATCACTATTCCTAATGGAGTTGAGGTCATGCAACTTATCAATTTAAAAAATATATAGATTTCCCCAAGATTGAAAAATGTGGATATTAATATTACAATAAGGAAACTGTATTAAGAAATGAACAGGTACTCTCACCTTGCCTTGGTATTATTATTGCTACCATCTGCATGACCCAAGAAACTGTCATTCTATATTTCCTCTCAATCATCTAAGTCAAGATTTAAGGTGTGTGTGTGTGTGTGTGTGTGTGTGTGTGTGTAATATTAAGCACATATTACATCAGTCAATTCCTCTCAGAGGCTTGTGATGTCAACAGGACTGTTCTATGTTCTTTGGGTGTGAAAATAGTACAGTAAGACTCCTACTATTGCTCTTCTCTACCTCCTAGGGAGCTATATCCAATATAAGTCAGAAAACAGTGATAGTGATAAAACTTCAAGTAAACCTGTGCCCCCTCACTATGTTTTGCTCAGGCCAGGGATGTCCTTAATGATGTAATCAACAACAAGGAAGACGCATAAACCTGGGATCTGCCCGCACTTCTCCTGAAAGCCTGAAAAAATGATCTATCATTCTCTGTCTTGCCTTCTCTCTTTCTCTCCCCTTAATTTGCCATTGCAGATCTATTGAAATAATTCATTTATTGCCTTTTTTAACACACAATCATGAAATGCAAGAAATATAATTGACCTTTCTGCAAATGCAGATACTAATGCTCTTCCATTCTCTCGTACTTTGGGGAGTATAACTACAAGTTTAAGGTAAGATGTAGCCTATTTTCTATTCCTTGCTTAGGCTGAGTTCACTCCAGCAGAGAAGTTAAATATTCTGTTTCCTCTTAGAGTAGATCCACTATCATGCCACTGTAACTGGAAACACTTATAATACTTTGATTTCAGCAAATCCTACAAAAATGTACTTAACCCTACCATGCCAGTACCCTTTTAACACAACCTTAGCTACACCGTTAGGAGGGGCACGATGCTAACCCTCCTTCAGAAGATTCTTTTAGGGGGAGTGTGCATAATTGATAGACGAATGAAGAGGCCTCAAAGAAAAGGCAAAGCTTTGAATCAAACAGAACTGAGTAAACAATTTGGGGCACTGTATACTAAAAGCAATTTAAAACAAGAGCTTTAACTGAATTTTACAGAAGCAAATTGAATAAAATAGTTACAAAAATGGATATGGGATTCGGGATAAGATGTACATTGGTTCAGATAAATTAAGCTTGTCACATGTGGTTTTAATTTTTTATCTCTTACTCAAATAGGCGAGCTGTCACTTTCTCTTTTACCGCTAGCTCACTGCAGGGGATGTAGGCCAGTGCCTTTATTTTATTTACCTAAAGAGTGTGGTCATTAAAGGAAGCAGGAATCTTTTAAATCCATCTGCATTATGACGTCAGAAGGGATTTAGAATGTTGGAGGAGGATCTTTAGCATATTATAGGACCTCAAAATTTTAGTTCAGATAGAGGCTCCCTCTAGTACTCAATTCCAGCACAATCATCACATCCCCAATAAGCAGTGACCAGAGCTGGCACAGCTTAAACTTGAACAGTGAGTTAGATCACCAGGAGACTGAATTCTTTAACTGGGATTGGAGTGTGGAATTGGTAGGTTTCTTTGCAAGTGGCCAAGAAATTTCATCCATCAAGGATGTGTTCATTTTATGTATGTTTTATTCCTTTTAATTTTCTTCCCCTAGTTTTTCAAAATAACTTGCTTAGGAGTTAGGTATAGCCAGCACTTATAAAGCCATTTACCTCATCTGTATGCTTTCATTTATGGGTGAGAGGGAAAAGGGAAGGGAGGTGTTTTTAATAGTGTGGGAGGTCCTTTGTACTGTTTTACCCAGTGAGTGTGTGAATAGTGAGTAAGTGCTAAGTGTGCTATGCTGACCAGCAGTGTTCACCTAGGATGTTAGAAATGCAACTCTCAGGACCCCACCCTATACCCACTGAAGTAGAAATTCTGGCGGTGGGGCCCAGTAATCTAGGTTTTAATAAGCCCTCCAGAAAATTCTGATGCACATGGAATTTGAGAGCCACGGACCTGGAGTCAGCATCTGCTTCGAGGCGGAAAGCCACCATTGCCTCGGTCTTGGTTGCCTTGTTTTCTCATTGTGTGAACTGAATGCGATTCTGCGTTTGAAGATCAAGTATACATTTTCCATGCAGTGTGGCTGTCACACACGCCGACTATTTTGAATATTATTCAAAGTAACAAAAATGTGTTAAATGTGGGAGAAGAAAATTACTATACACGCTTCCTGAGAAAGGGTAGTGTTCAGGACTCTATGCAACGTTAAAATGTTTTCTAAAGGAACTTCTGACTATATGCAATTTTTGCCTTAGAAACTGACTTTAAAATTTACCACCATCGTGTACACAAAAGGTAATTTCATGTAACTATTCCCTATGTTTTTCTGAAAAAAATTCTTCACAGGTTAGGAAGATGGAGAACATGAAAACTATTGAAAAGATGTTTGACATTTTTATTCATGTGATACTCTATATAGTCATGCTCTCACTTCATAGAGCTTACTTAATGCTCCCACCATTTGCAAAGTTGTTACAGAGGAGAAAACCGAGTTTTCAGAGAGGTTGACTAAGGTTTTAGAGGGTTGTTTTGTATTTTATTGTGCTAAAAATCATATAACATAAAATTCACCATCTTAACCATTTTAAATGTACAGCTCAGTAGTGTTAGGTATGTTTATGTTGTTGTAAAACAAAACTTTTTCATCTAATAAACCTGAAACTCTGTATCCAGTAAACAACTCCTTTATTGTCCCTCCCCTCAGCCCCTGGAAACCACCATTCAGTTTCTATGAATTTGACTATTTTAGGACGGAAATTATTTAACCAGGATATGAATCTGAATCTCTTCACTTCCAAAATCTGTATTCTTTTTTCCTTCGCAACATATTATTTGTCAAACTAAGTTAAAACACTGCCCTTGGCATTTAAGTCTTATTCCTGGCTGACCGATCTGAATGTGTATGTATATTTAACTGTATCAAGGCTGCGCTTTTGACAGTTTCTTATAAGCACAGGCTATTTCCCCCCCCCCCCCATTTCTGTTTTGCTGATCCTTAGGATGACCTCCCTGTTTCTTTTCATCTGGGCATAGTCTAACCTCCATTGAAGTTCTAGTCCTCTCAATTTTTCCACAGTGGTTTCTCTTTCTTTGTCCTGAATTCCCCCATAGAAATTACTACTTTACTACACATCTTGTCAATAAGAATAATGGTCTCTGTTCTTGTAAGGTCCTTAAATTCCAGCTAAATCAACAATTTATCTGGTGCTTCAAGCCCCTCAACATAGAGTACAGGGTTGTTCACCCCCAGAATTTTCTGGTGCCCGTGCTGTTTTTGCACATCTCTAGTCCAAATCTCTTCCTTACCTGAAGTTAAATGTTGTGCCACTATAGCTTGTATCTACTCTTTCTGTTGTTGTTCTCCCCCTTGGTGCCATATGGGGTGAATCTAATGCCTTTTACATATACTATTCCATAAAATATTAATATTCTTATGAAACTTTTCATCTACAAGTTAAATACTTTCCATCTTTAATAATTTTTAAAGGTCTTCTCTACTTTGGGTACCAGCTTAAAAGCATGACCGATTGTTTTTCCTCTTAAAAAACGACACTCGAAACTAAATCAGTTCTGTAAGTATGCTGTACCCAGCAGAGTTGAAAAAACGTTACTTTCTTCATACTTGCATTTAATAAAGGCTAAGGTATTATTATCATCACTATCATTATTTGCAGATACTCTTCTCTGATGACATCTGTCAGCTCACCATTCCTAAAAACTTACTGTTAATAGAAACTCTTTAAATATGTGCCAGATATGCCATTACAACAAAGGAGGCCAACCCTGACTCTAGTCCCTTTTAAGAGTTCTCTCTCCATTTTACACATGTGTCTTTCATGTGTGCCTGTTCTCAAGGAAATACGTGTGGTCTTGTCTGGTCTAGATGTTGTAAACACAACTTTTGTTAACTCCCACAGGAGAACATGGCTGGGCATACTTAATAAGCGTACGTGGAGGAAACTATGCACAGATTTTGTTTGTGGTAGACTTAGGGTAACTTAGAATTAGAGTTCTTAGGTATCACAAAATTGATACAGCACTCCCAAATTTTTCATCAAAGCATCCTAAACTTTGTAAGTTTCTAACTGGCTCTGAAACCAGGTGGGTTTTCAAAATTACCCTAATTAATGTTCCAGGAACCATGCCATTAAATGTATTTATAAGCAGACATCTCTTTCTCCTGATCTGAAACAGGACCGGAAGAGATGAAGCTTTGGTGTCTATTTCTGGCTCTGTCACTGACTCACCCTTCATTGCAGTGAAAACCAATTAACCACCTCCAGTTTTCCCATTTGTGAAATGAAAAAAAAAAAATCACTGAGAAATTTGAAAATAGAGGTTGTGGAAACTTTTAATATGTGTAGATAACAGGTGCTGTGTAAATGTAAAATTGATTTTTTTAAAAATGATGGAAGTAGACTGAATTTGAGCAGGAATTATTGATAACCATCTAAGCCATTTTTAGCAGGCAACACTTAATATTTATTTGTATTTCTATTGAACATTTATACTGAAAATCTCCAAACATTTTGTATTTATAGACGGTCAGGCTTCTTAACTCTTTAGTGAAATGAGGTAAAATGTATTATTTAAAATGCCTAGATTTTTCAATAGCATAAGTCCTGAAACCTGGAGAAATTCATATTGAGGAATGACTAGTAAAATATTCCAGTCCCCTACATTCTTGAGGGTCTGACAATGAACTTGGAATTCAACTTGACTGACCTAAATGAGATTAGGACCAAAATGTTATTAGGAGATGTGTACAGAACTGTTTTCATAGCAGATCTGGTCAGATGTCTGTCTTTTATTTTGTTCTTATTAAAGAGTTACATTTTCAAGTTGTCTGAACAGCCTTGGACCATTCCATGTGGGTTCTTTATTACCACCCCATTTCATTATTTTAGGTATTTTTATGATCTGTAAGATTTAGTATCTAGAATTAGCAGTATGGGCTAACTAACTGATCAGGGTCCTCATCAAGATTATTCTCTTTCTGAATATTCACCTTTTCAAAAATAAGCCAAAGGAAGTCCTTAATCCCTGTATCCCAGGCTATAATAATTCTGCCTATAAATGTGTCTCTTTAAAATATAACTTTAAAACGCCAAACAGCCAGTTAAAATGTTCGCTTACTTTTAAGTTAAAAAAAGAAAAAACTATGAAATTCTCTTAATAGATAAAACAAAAAGTGATAAAAACAATAAGATTCATTTAAGAACATTAATATGGTGATGTTTAAAAAGATTGAGTCATTTAATTTCTAGGGTATTTAAATAGCATCACATAAAAGTTCTAGTAAGTTGAATATTATTAGATTAACCAATGCTTAAAGGAAAAATACTGGGAAATTATAAAAGCTCTTATTACTGAAAGCAAAAAATAGCATATGAGTAAAGAAATTTCTCTTGGGCCAGCCCAAGCCTATGTCTGTCTGTCTCTCTCTCTCTCTCTCTCACACACGCACACACTAAAAAAAACACAACAAACTCTAAATAGAATGGTCTGACAACCCCTGGAAATAAAATCACAGCCCACATTAAATCCAATGCATAGCTAATTAGGAATGCACACTACTTAATTCTTTGTCCTGAGGCACATGAGTAGATCCTGTATAGATTCAAATGGTCTAGGAAAAATTCTAGTTCAGGAAATCATACTTCAGCTGTGTCTACTTGAATGTTCACATAATAATATACCAACTCCAGGAAGATTTTTTTGATTAATTTACAGTATGAGTTGCGTTCACACCATATTGACTCATCAGCACCATTATTGTTAAATACCGTAAGACAACTTATTTGAACATCAAGTCATCATTTCTGAACACTTTTATAGTTTTATGTATATGTGTGTTTCAGGAAAAGTCTAGAATGGTGCCTTCTACACTGTGGAAACTTGATACATGTCTTGTCTTAATTCATTTAAACTTAAATTTTAGCTTTGGTGAGTCATGGGAATTCTACTCTCACCCTAGATAATTAGCGCATAAGTAATTACAGTTAAGCCAGATGTATGACAGTATGTATCTTTTGGGGGTGAGTGAGCAAGAACGACTGGAGGTTAAAGTGGAAAGGGAGTTGAAAGAAGAAAATTAGGTGACATGATGAATTATTTAAGGTCTATGTTGAAGCTGGAACTGAGATACTAGAGTGACATATAGGGGAAAAAATGAAAAGTAAGGGGAAGGATGGTCTAGATAAAGAAAAAAGGGGATAAGGGGGCTAAAGTCTAGGAGAAAGTTAAAGACCCTTATTTTTGCTGAGTCTGACACAAACTTATAATCCTTTTCCAAAGTGTACTATGGACAGCCACTACTGTTTGATACAAGTGTACATTTGAAATGAAACTTTGGTTTCCATTTTTAGATTCAGACACTTGGGTGGCTAAGTCTCCTGCCTTTGATGGCAATAACTTGCATGAATCATTGATCAGCAAGGGATGTCAAGTAATGGCATTTAAGAACTTGAGTGATTATATCTGCATCAACTGCCTTATAGTAGAGAAAACAATACCGCTATGAGATGGGTGAAAATCAAGACTGTGGCATTTAGGGAACAGCAGGAACATACTACATTGTGACAACATTTCATTTCACTGACAAGAACATGCTCAGTTGTGTGTCTCAGGCACTGAAACATCAGCCTCGTTAGATTTCTGAAGTAAAAAAAATCCTTTGGGCTGATGATTTAAGGTGACACCCACATCATTGCATTCCGCTTCAGTTGTACCAGCTAAAATGATAATGATTTGCTAGAACGCAGCATGGGTCACCATTAACCCCACCAACTACCAAGAATATGTCAAGGTTAACTAGAAACAGATGTCGTTGTCATAGTAGACACCGTCTCTTATTTGTATGGACGGGCAGGCATACTCTCAATGTGGGCCACTCCTCTTCTAAAATGATAGCCTTGAGAGTGATATGTACTAGGACAGTATTTAGCTGCCTCTATTCAGTGAATCCTTCTTGTTTACCTTGTCAAAAAGAAGAGCTGGTAACCTATAGGAGATGAAAATACAAAGCATGTTTCTTTGCACAAATTCAAAGTCCATCAGGAAAAATACATGTATTTATTCATCCTGTATGTCTCAACACAAATGTGACTTAAGATTAGTTTTCTCATTAGTTCCTACATGTACTTATTCTTTACAGAACTCTTGACAGTTGCAATGTCTCTCTCCCTCTGGCTTATGAACTTTATGAGGCCATATTGTGAGTCTGTGTGTTTTCCATTTATAACCTCAGTATTACCTGACAAGTGGCAGGTACTCAATAAATATTTTTAATAAACAGATAAAATTATCATTGTAAGAAAAAGCAATAACTTGTTATGTTGGCATAAAGTCAATGTGCCATTGAACTTTGGAAGAGAAAGGAGTTGCCTCTATCTAGAGCAGGAAAATGTTCATGAAATATTTTAACAAACTTCAAAAAGTAGAGATCATTTGTTGAGATAACAGAAAGTGGTGAAAATTTAATACAAAGTCAAAAGGAAATCAAAAAAGAATAGTTCATTCTTTCTATCTATGTATCAGTTATCTATCATCTGTCATCTATCCATTCAAATATAGGTTGAATAAGACTAATAGAAGTAGAAACATAGAAATGGGTATTGGGTCCATGGTACGGAGATACATTGTAGAACGGTGATCAAGAAAAATTGTGAGCCTAGAAAAAAACATGGCCAGATTTATGCTTCAGTTCTATGAAGCTCTCAGTGGCATAGAAGAGTGAAGAGACAGGCCATATCATCAGGTAGGAAGCTATGACAGTAAAGACAGTGAGGATATGACAATGGAACTTGGGAGAAAGAAAGTTCAAATGATGTTGTGAAGGGACTTGCAAGCATTGGGAAACTGATTGAATGCAGAGATGGAGGTGCAAAAAAAGAGAAGAGTAACAATTTCATTGGTTTATTCAACATGTTTGTTTTTAACAAGCACTTACTATGTGCCAGGAAAATAGAGGTTTTAGAGAGATAATGAGTATGGTAGAGCATTAAAATTTTTTTCCAGTTTTACTGAGATATAATTGACATACAGCACTGTCCAAGTTTAAGGTGTACAGCATAATGATTTGACTTACATACATTGTGAAACGATGACAATACATTTTGTTAACATTCATCACCTCCTATAGGTACAAAAAAGTAAAAGAAAAAAATATTTTTTCCTTGTAATGAGAAATCTTAGGGTACTATACCACACAACAGTGTTAAGTATAGTTATCGTGTTGTACATTATTCCCCCAGTATTTATTTATGCGATAACTGGAAGTTTGTACCTTTTGACCACTGTCATCCATTTGTCCTCCCGCAGCCCTTGCCTCTGGTAACCAGAAATTTCTCTTTATGATTTTTAAAAATTCTACATATAACTGAGTTCATATAGTATGTGCCTTTCTCTATCTGACTTACTTCACCTAGCATGTTGCCCTCAAGGGCAATTCATGTTGTCACAGATGACAGGATTTCCTCCTTTTTTATGGCTGAATTTTATATTTATATATATAAAATATATATAATATATATATATAAAATATATAATATATATAATATAAATATATAAAATATATATAATATAAATATATAAAATATATATGTATATGTGTGTGTATATGTATATATGTATATATATATATATATTTGTGTATATATATATATATATATATATATACACACACACACACATATATATATATAAATTACACACACACACCATAACTTCTTTATCCATTCATCTGTTGATAGTTTGTTTCCATGTCTCGGCTATTGTAAATATTACTACTGTGAACACGAGGGTGCAGATATCTCTTCAAAATAGTATTTTCATTTCCTTTTGGCTATATTCCCAGAAGTGGGATTGCTGGATCATAAGGTAGTTCTATTTTTAGTTATTTGAGAAACCTCCATACTGTTTTCCATAGTGACTGTAGCAGTTTATAGTACACAAGGGCCCCTTTCTCCACATCTTTGTCAGCATTTGTTGTCTTTTTTTCTTTTATGCTAGCCATTTCTGATTAAGAAAAACTCAAGAACTTACTTAGCCAACTGTATGTTTATGTCTTTAATCCATGATTAATATTAATATATAACAAGTAAACTACCTTATTTGTTCAAGTACTAATTTTGATTTGGACAGCTCCCTATAGTCAACACATTTTTGCTAGTGGGGACTCCATAGCAAAAATCATTTAGCAATAATGAAAATTAACTGTAAGTAGTTGCCTTGAAACTGACTGAATAAGGCTAAAAGAAGAAAAATGATTCATTTTTTTAATGTATTTATCTGGTAGTGACTTCCTGTTCTAACTAATCACGCACAGGCATATTGTTATGAATATTCAAAGGTTTTTTAATGGCTTAATAATTTTTCTTTCTTTGTTTCTAGGAACAGAAATCATAACACACATTGAAATAGAGGATCACAAATGTCAAAAGCAGATAAAGTAATGTATCATTTGATGCTCTATCTTTCATAGCACCAACAAAGGCAGACCAGCCATCAAAGGAAAGACCCACTCCCATCTGCATTTTAAGGGAGAAATAACACAGAGCTGGCTTAGTCTGGATTCCCTTGATTAAAGTTAGAATATTCAAAGGAAAAGTTTCACTTACTAAGAGTCATCACTATCAAACGCATGTCACAGGTCTATTTGAAGGAGATAATATGTTAGCCCCAGGTTTTCCCAGCATGGTATTTCTGCTCACTGCTTTCTACCAAGTACATAGAAATTGGTAGTTGGCTAAGTCACCTGGTGGAAAGAATAAGAATCAAATTTTGCTCAGTTTAATTGTGCTTCACTTAAAGTAATGCTTGTTATTTACACTTCCTTAGTTTCTCAGACCGAGCCCCGGCCCTTCTTTGCACCCTGGGATACTGACCTCTATGCACTGGGTCTCTCTGCCTTCCAGCTGAGGTTGGCCAGTGGGAGGCGCTGTCAGGACTTGGAAGATAGGAGCAGCCTGGGAGGTTTATTTCCTCTCCTGGTTCACTGGGTGTAGTTTTTGGTAGATGCACATAATATTCACTGGTCTTATGGGATGATCTCTCTTTCATGGCTCAACATTTTCTAAAGACTGCTATGATATAGCACCCTTCTCCCTCCAACAGGTCTGGGGATAGTAATGGCTTGCCTCTTTTGCTAGCCCTTTGGTCTCTCACTTGTTGTGGTTAGTTACTCATACCCAAAACTCTGTAAAAGGTATCTGAATAGCTCCCTTAAAGTCACTATATCAATAAGGATCCCAGAAGGAAACAGATAGTAGCCCCTAAAGCTTCTTGATTTTTAAGATATATCATATAATTTCTCAGGAAAGGGACATACCTCAGGCTTTTGTCACTCAATTACTCCTCTTCTGCATTTGCAGAAGGCAAAAATATAATTTACAGGCAAGTGATTCGCAACTCTTTCTGTCATACCACATAATAGTCACATGTTCAATGCAGAACTAGACACAAGATAAGGCTAATACTTGCATGAGTTAAGAATTTTTTTGCCACTTAAGAATGTGTATCATAAAGTGTGTGAGAATAAAGTTGTCACAGATAACTTTGAAAAAATGCAACTTTTTTTTAAAGAAATGAATTTCTCTTGAGGATCGCCTATGTTGCAGCCTAGAATAGCGTTTCCTGAGACACAGATGAAAAGATAATTCTCTTTTAGGAGCTTCTAGCAGGAGGTGAGTGACAAATTGTCCTACTCCTTCCATTGATTATAGTAGCCCAACACTTTAACAACAAGTCAAAGAAATAATAATTAATATTGACACAAACATGATGTTTCAAAACTTTTTGAACTATGTTGAGATTATTTAATTACCTGGAAACCATGAATATTGTTAGATATTTAAGAAGACCAAAGAGAGAGAGAGAATGAGAATGTCTTCTTGACTAGTCACCTCTATTCTTTAGATATTCTTTAGATATCGATAGCTATTATATTCTTTAACTGCACAATGTTCATTGAGCATCTACTACAGCCAGCTTCAGAGTAAAATCTGCACTCTAATGAGCAAAAAGCATTAATATCTACACAGAAAGATACTAACAACTTATAATCCAAGTAGCAGTCTTAATTCTCTAAACACGGTTACTGGTTCTTAGCTAAGAAAGAATCAAATAAATTTCCTCAGCGTTATCTTTGTGAGTGAATCAGCTCATAAATATTTTGTAAGTTATATATTTCAACCTTATATCATTTACTTTTCTTGAAATCACAACACCCTGACATACTCATAAATGGCACTGTGCTTATAAATTTATGTTATTAAAAGGTTTATTTATAGGTCAAGGTAGCCATGCAGATTTGCACACATATTTTCCCCACAAATTTAAATTGCACCATTTGTTAACTGGATTGTGACTAATTAGGAAGATCACTGCATACTACATTTTCAAAAATAGGAGACACTACAAAGGCATTCAGAGCTACTTTACAGAATGGGCTCTGCCAGTTTGTCATCCTTGTGAAAGGGAGTAAGTACTTTTACTCAACAGCTTCGCACGGTACTCAGTTTTTTATGTTTCCTGTTCCTTGCTTCCACTTGAGAGAAAACTACAGATTTTAAAGAAAAATAAGTTGAATTAAACATTTTTTCCCCACCCGGAGTCAGTTCTCCTTCCATCACTATATACCATATTTGATCCCTTTTACCCTCATCTACCATCCCCCTTCCCCGCACCCTCGGGTAACCACCAATTGTCACCACAATAAACTTTAACAAACAAAACCAAAAAAACAGTTTGTCCCCTCTATGTTTTCTCACTTTAGCAGGTAAGAAGCGTCAGAGAAGTCCTGGCATCAGCCATGTGATGCAACAACTACTTTAAATGAAGGGCAGTATCATTAACCCCATTTTCAGATTAGGCAGCTGAGATTTGGGTAGTGTTAGTGTCTGGCCTGTCCACTTACTGGCTCATAGGTGACAGAGTTGGGCCTTAAAAGACCAGGTTCAATTCCCAAGGGCCTTTTGATGTACAAGAAGCATCCTGGTCAACATCATACAAGCAAAGGAGGACAGACTGGAGAGTACCAGCAAAGGCTACAAATGATTTAAAACTCAGTGGCATCTGACATTCAGAATAAAATCGCCCAAGTATGATTTCTTATTTGCTCCATATAACTGCTTTGCCAATGTCAATCGGTAACATAATCAATGAAAGAATACGGATTAAATGCAGGCTAAAATGCAGATTTCTTCACCCTACTGCTGACATTCTGATTTAATGAATCTGGGTTTTTTAGCAACCATACTGGATGATACGATACAAGTGTTTAAGAGCTATTCTTTGAGAAATGTTGCCATAGAGAATTGAAAGGGTAAAATTTCAGGTTTTCTACTGGTCATCTTTACACACACAGTGTTTCCCGTGTCAAAAATTCAGATGGGCTTCATTGTTTGTCATTAGTTCTTCTTAATAAATCTAATTCTACAGTTATTGAATTAAAACATCAGATTTAACAGATATGAGGATTTCATAACCTGTTTCTTGGAACCAAAAAACTCTTAGATCTGTTGCTAACTGATGATGCTACCAGTGAATACAGGCAATGTGATAAGGTAGCGTCTTATCCAGCGGAGTGCTCCCAAATGTAGAGAAAGAAAATTGTGTGTCCAACAAATGAGACATTATACTTAAAACTAAACTCTCACTTGAGAAAAGTGGATAAAAAAACCCCAAAGAGGAAGGGGAAAAGTTCTTTGGATTTCTTTTATCCTCATGTGCTACAGTTACAAATTTCAATAAGTAATATTTCTTTTTTTTAAAGTTTATTGGGGTGACAATTGTTAGTAAAGTTACCCAGGCTTCAGGTGTACAATTCTGTAATACATCATCTATATATCACATTGTGTGCTCACCACCCAGAGTCAGTTCTCTTTCCATCACCATATATTTGACCCCATTTATCCTCATCTACCACCCCCTAATCCCCTTACCCTCTGGTAACCACTAAACTATTGTCTGTGTCTGAGTTTTTGTTTCATTTGTTTGTCTTATTCCTTTGTTCTTTTCTGTTTTATATCCCACATATCAGTGAAGTCACATGGTTCTTGACTTTTTCTGGCTGATTTATTTCACTTAGTGTAATAATCGCAAGATCTATCCAAATTTCTGACCCTAGTGGCACCTCCAAAGAGAGAATAACAGTGACATTTCACATATCTCCCATCCCATACACACCTGCCCCCAGGAGCCATCCTTATGCTACCTGGCTAAGGTCAGAGGTCCTCCAGGCAGCCACTAACTGTCATTAGCTGTTAGTGTGAGAGAGACAATTTCAGGTATGTCACCTTTCACCTAGTAGTTTCTTGCAGGACGAAAGTGACCAGTAACACACAATTTCAGAGAGTATATTCTCTTGGCTTTAAGTACAGGTCAGGAAGAGCAGGTTATCCTAGGCTGTGAAGGGTAAAGAATGGAACTAAAGGGCATATAAAAAGGAAAGTCCTTAATAGAGACATACAGAGTCTGTTTGTGTGGCATGCGTTATCTTCATGGTGGGAGGCAGCAGCTGGTGCATGCAAGTGATTTTAGTATTAAAAATAAAATCCCTGTCATTTGAAGATCATCAGTGGGTAGGTTTGGTCTGAATGTTTATGAACTTCACGAGGCATGAATAGCAAGATCAATAAAGCAAAACCAGGGGTTCCAGAAATGGTAGCAGAGCTACACTTAAAAATCTGCACTTACTCAGAGAGAGACCTTTGTCTTTGGCTTCAAACCGAGTGTAATACTCATTCAGATGTTGCTGAAAAGTACATTTACAATTCAGTTTTGTTGTCTACTTAAAAGTTTCAGTCTTCAGATTATAATCATCAGTTCATCTAAAAACTTTTCATCTATAGAGTTTATATTCTTTTTTTTTTTTTTTTGCGCATAAGGATCCCTTTTAAAAAAAGCAAAAAAAAAAAAAAGAGAAAGGAACAAATGTATTTCAAAGAGACCCTGGGAGGTTGGTATTTTCTATTCACAGCTAAACAAAGACTGAGCAGTCCCATAGTCTGTGACTGTTTCATCAAAACCACGTTAATAATATTTAAGATCATTTTTCTTCCAGGGAGGATCAAACCTAGGTTGTTCATATACCCTCAATAAGTAAGTTAAAGTACAGATAGGGATTTTACCTAATCCTGGCTAAGGATGTTAACAGTCCAGCATCCCATCAGCTTCGACTTCCTGGCAATGTTATTCATATTCAGGGATAGGAAGTTAAAAAAAAATAAAAAGCTCTTCCTTAGTGCTGATGAGTCTTTTAATGACAGGTATTTCATTTGCGGCGTCTATAGGTAATACTCGTTTAACTTACTGTTCAAAAATAAAACCCCACGTCGAGGGCTAGCCCCAAATGTAAGGTGAAGATGCTAAGCTTTACTTTGCAGTTATATAAAGAAAATGAAGTGGCTTTATTTCTATCCTGTCACAGTGCCATGAAAACCCCACCAGTTCTTACAGTTGTGACATTTTCTCCAAAGTTACAGGATAGAAATGCAGATGTAAAAGGGAACTTGTCATGCCAGAAGCACCCAATAGTCCCCACGGTGAGTAATCAATTAAATGGATCCAGCGAAGTTAAGTTCTGATTGACAAGAATCCCAGGGAAAAGAATAATGGAAACACCCATGTTCAGAGGCTGCAGGAGGGCAGTCATGAATGGTACAGCACAGCCATTGCCTGTGTGGCTTAACAAAGGTGCCAAGAAAGAACATCAAGTATAATAAGAAAAGGAACCAAACTTGAATATAAGTATAATGTAGAATTTTGGTAGGCAGCAAAATCATGTTGTAGAAAAATAGCTGATAATTTGGGCTTAAATTATATTAAATACAAAAAGCTAATGGAAGTGAAAATACACAGATCTCGTATTTGTATAAAAGAATTATAAAGCCCATTTTCAGGTCTTTGACCAATTAGAATATAAACTAAACTAAATAAATACTTAAGCATCTTTCTCTCGTGTTTGAACTAGAAATATATATACAATTTAAGCACTCAGTTTTTCTGAATGTAGTTTTGGTTTGGATCTTACTATTTAGAGTTACAAGAACGTGAAGTCCCCACTTGTAGAGATTAATGATTTACCACTGCCGCAAAGACGAAGCACCAGTGCCAGGAGCAGAGCCAGGCTCTGAATGATCACCCAGAGCCCTGGGATTTTTCAGGCACTTGGAGGCTTTTGATCTCTGTTTTTTTTTCTGACATTGAAGACTTTTCTGCATTCCTGTATGGCCAGATCACAGTGCTCAGGGTTCTTAACTTTGCATAAACCTTCAAATGCTGCTTCCCCTCTCCTCCCAATTTTTTACATATTTCCTGAGTGAATCTCTATTTCATACACCAGAAAATGCAAGTCTCTTAACAGATAGATGATACAGGTATAGATGATACACACATGTATATAGACAGATGTCAGATAATTAAACGATACCAAGCAATGATAAGGACATGATGCAATGAGAAATAGTATGGGGTAGAATGTAAATTGTGACAAAGGCTTAAGAAAACAGTTTGACATTATTTTGTAAAGTTGAAAAGGCACATGTTTTACCAATCTATTTCTACTCTTAGGCGTTTACACTGCAGAGAAGCTTGTGCGTTAGTGCTCCAGAAGACATGAAAACCAAATGCCTGCAGCAGCATTGTTTAAAATAGCAAAAATTTCAAAACAAAGCAAGTGTCCACTGAAAGGAGAATGGATGATAAATAAAGGCATATTTTGATCCAGCTTTGGGCTTGAATAAACAAACCATAACTACATGCGTCAAAATGAATAGATCATAACAACACTGTCGCTTGATAAAATGAAGTCACAGTAGACTATAGAGTCTAAAATCATTGATAGAAAGCTTAAAAACAATAAAAAAACAAAGTTATTTCATATGAGGATGCGTGCCTCTATTTTATAACTATGTTTTTAAGTAAATAAATGATAACACATGCTCAGAATGGTGGTTATCCCAGTGGTGCAGGGAGGGGGGTGGATATGATCAGAGAAGGGCGCAGCGCTTTAACACTGTTCTGGTTTTCACTCTGTGGCTGAGTACACATGTGGCCATTTGGTTATTTTTATACCTTATATAAATATTTTCCTACATGCTTATTGAATATTTCAAAATAAGTAGATTTATGATATTATAGCAAACATAGTTTTAAATTGTAACAGAAATCTCTGTTCCTTGACCTGAAGAAAAATAATATACTATTTACTATACACGGTAATGCACAATAGTTGGCACAGAGAAGAATAGTGCAATTGACAGAGAAAATACTGACTGTTGCTTATGTCTTATAACATATATAAAGTTGTCCTGTTAATTCTGGCACATGGTAAATACTTAATATATGTTAATTCCTCTCCATTATGACAAAAACAAGAATTTGGCTTTAGAGTAATAATTATGTGACAACAGAATACAGTGATTAAGAATGTGAGAGTGTGTGCACATGTGAGTGTGCACCTATGCATGTGCATGTGTGTATTACTGAGAGAAACTGAGCTTGAATCTCGGCTCTGAGTCACTGGCTATGTGACTGGCCAAGTTTCCACTGTGTGCTTGTCTTCTAATTTTTAAAACTGAGATAATGGGATCCCTTTTATCTGGCTATCCCTGCGTTATGTCCTTTTATAATAAACCAGTGATCTAGTAAAAATAAATGAAATAAGTAAAAAAAATATGAAACATAACGATAATATTTATTAGTGTTATTGTGAGGAGAAAATGAGATGAAGTCAGACAAACAGCTAATGTTTATTTAATAATTTTCATGTGCCAAGCACGGTGTTGAGTCCTTTATATAAATTAATACAAATATCAACATCACAGCAATACTAGTTGCTTGGATGATTCTGCTCATCTACACATGCTTCAATCATCTAATGTTAATGCATTTAAGAGGTTAATAGGAAAGTTCGAGGTGAGTAATATCATCTATAATCACCTGGTTTAAGTATCTCAACGCTCATCATTAAACTCCAATTGTTTTGTTTTTGTTGAGAATAAAAAAGATTGAATCTCTGCTCTAATGATTTAAAAAAGAAAGAAAAAAGCATAGAAGATCTTGAAACAAAAAAAAAACATCAGACAGATCACATGCATATTCCTGGATTAAACAATCTGATTAGCTGCCAGGCTAAATTTGACTTGCAATATGTTCGAACAAAGGAAGATTGCTGTGAGGCCAGCTTAAGGTCTAAATATCCACAGCATCAGAAAATAAAAGTTTTCATCTCAGACAGAATTCAGACATTTCCTCTGGAACAAACAGACCTAATGTCAAGTTCAAACAGGATTGGACATGCATACAAATTCCCACTAAGTGTCCGTTTGTTTACTTAAGTGAGCACACTGCCAAGTACCAGCTCTATTTATCATGACCCTTGACAAAAACCTCAATATGACTGGGGGGGATTTGGATTGAGTAAACTATATTTGAAGAAACACATATAATTGTATCGTCATCACAATAGAATTTTCTTAAGTTGCTAGCTCTATTGAAATACATCTTGCCACCTATCAACAATAAAAAAATAAAAGGAAAACAACAAAGGTGGAAGGCTGACTCTATCTGAATTCAACTTACTATAGAGCTACAGTAATTAGCACAGTGGTTATTTATTGGTTAAAATAACAGACAAATTAGTGGAACAGAATAGAAAGCACAGAAACTTACCTCCATGAATACAGTCAACTAACCTTTGATAAAGGAGCAAAAGCAATGCAATGGAGCAAAGTAACCTTTTAAACAAGTGATGCTGGAACAACTGGACATCCACATGCAAAAATAAAAGGTATCTAGATACAGACCTTACAACCAAAACAAAAGTTAACCCAAAATGGATCACAGAATTATCTGTAAAACAAAAAACTATAAAATTCCATGAAAGTAATCAAGAAGAAAACCTAGATGCCTTGAGTATGATGATGCCTTTTTAAATACAAAACCAAGACTCAATCCCTAAAAAAATATAATTGATAAACTGGACTTTATTAAAATTAAACAAAATAAACAAAACTGGTTTGCAAAAGACAATATCAAGAGAATTAGAAGACAAGCCACCCACTGGGAGAACATATTTACAGAAGACATATCTGTTAGAGGACTATTATCCAAACTATGCCACAAAAAACAAACAAAACACTACAGTAAGAAAACAACTCAATTGAAAAAATGGGCCGAAAACCGTAACAGATACTCTCAAAATAAAATACACAGATGGCAAATAAGCATATGAAAAAATGTTCACCATCATGTCATTAGAAAAATAAAAATTGAAACAATGAGATACCATTACACAATTAGAATGGCTGGAATCTGGAACCTGGACAACAGCCCCCACCATGGGTGCTCACCTGGGTTCAGCCCAGAAGGAACAGGCAAGATGCCCACCTCCCAGCTTCTGCCTAGAAGGAGCTTAATTACATATTTTCCCAGGTACTGCCTGATAGCCAGCTTTCTAATCAGCCTGCATCAAGATGCTGACTGTGGTCCAACCCTTTGGGACACTGACAGGTCTCAGCACACCCTCAAGTACTGGAGGTACTAACTAAGAACAAAGAAGGTGGCTTGGACAATCCCAAAAATTTTGAATAAAAATTAGGAGCTTAGGCCAGGCTAATTGATGAGGTTCATCTCCTGCATGACTGGAAGAGGTGGCTGTTTTTTTCTAATGTGCAGCGACCTAAGTAAAGAGTGAAGGACAGTGAAGAAACAGATTATGTTGAAAGAAAGAAAGAAAGAAGCCTCGAAAACATCTTAATGAAACAGATACAAGTGATTTATCTGATAGAAAGTTTGAAATAATGGTCATAAAGATGAATGCTGAGGTCAGGAGACCAAAGCACGAACAAAGAATTTCAACAAAGACAGGAAATATAAAATGTGTCTAATGAACCATATCAAAGAAATTATCAAAATACTAAGTTATAGAGCTGAAAAAATACAATAACTGCACTGAAAAAGTCAATAGATGATAGATTAAATGGCAGACTAGATCAAGAAGAACAAAGGATCAGAAAGCAACAAGACATTGGCAGTGGAATTGATACAATCAAAATAGCAAAAAGAGAATGAAAAGGTGAGACAATAGCTGATGGGACTTAGAGGACACTGTAAATCAAATGATACTCACATTAATGGAGTTCCAGAAGGAGAAGAGAGAGAGAAAGGGGCAGGAAGCTGATAACTTACCAAACCTGGGAAAAGAAACATCTATACATACACAGGAAGCACACACACACACAAAAAAAAACCCAAAACAAAACAAAAACAAAACTAAATAAGATAAAAATCACAGACCCATGCCAAAACACATTATAATTAAGTTATCAAAAGTTAAAAAGGCAAGAGAAAAGTGACCTGTTACATTCAAGATATCCTCCATAAGATTATCAGATTTTTCAGCAGAAACTTTTCAGACTAGAAGGGAGTGAATGGCATGATATATTCAATATACTGAGAGTGTGGGGGGGGGCGGGGGGAGAAGAGGGGGGAGGAGACTGACAACTAAGCATACTCTTCCCACCAAAATATTCCTTTATAATTGAAAAAGAGATGAAAAGAGATTATGAGTTTTCCAGACAAGCAAAAGTGGAAGAAATTCATCGCTACTACACAAGCCTTAAAAGAAATACGCAAGTTCTTCAAGCTGAAATGAAAGGAGGCTAATTTATAATAGGAAGCCTTATGGAACTATAAAAATCACAGATAAAGGTAAATATATAATTAAACTCACAATACTCTAAGGTTGTAATTGAGGGTAAATCACTTCTTATAAATCTATCCAGAAAGGTTAAAAGAAGCCATAACTATACGTTTTTGATAGATACACAATTTTTAAAAGATGCAAATTGTGCCATCAAGAATATTAAAATGTGGGGGAGGAGTATAAAATGTAGAGCTTTGTATGTATTTGAAAGTAAGCTATTATCAGCTTAAACTAGACTGTAATAAATATAATGTTATATTTATATTATAAATATAATGTTATGGTTATAAAGGAAAAGAGGAAAGCCTATAGTAAATACCAAAAGATAAAGAGACAGCAAACAAAACATGCCACTACAGAAAACCATCAGATCACAAAGGAAGCAAGAAAGGGAAGAATAAAAGATTTACAAAATAACTGGAAAACAATTAAAAAGCAATAGTTAGTCCACTTTTATCAATAGTTAATTTAAATATAAAAAGACTAAATTTAACAAAAGATCAAGTGGATGAATTGATTAAAACAAAACAAAGACCCATGTATCTACAGTCTATGAGAGACTCTCCACTTCAAGGACACGCTGAAAGTAAAGGGTGAAAAAAGATATTCCATGCAAATGGAACCAAAAGAAAGCAGGAGAGCTATATTCATATCAGACAAAATAATGTTGAAAGCCAGTCTGTAATAAGATACAATGAAGGTCATTATGCACTAAAAAAGGGTCAATCCAACCAAGATTATATAACATGTGTAAATATTTATGCACCCAACAGAGGAGCACTGACATATATAAACCAAATAGTAACATGCCTAAAGGAAAAATGAACAGGAATGCAATAATATTAGGGGATTCAATACCCACTTTCAATAATGCATAGGTCACTGAGACAGAAAATCAATCACGAAACATTGTACTTAAAAGACACATTAGATCAAATGGACCTAATAGACATTTACAGGACATTACATCCAACAGCAGCCAAAAACACATTTTTCTCCGGTGCACATGGTACATTCTTCAGGATACATATATTAGGCCACAAACAAGTCTTAAATAATTTTTTAATGTTGAAATTATAACTAGCAAAATTTCTGACAATGGTGTGAAACTAAAGATTAATTACAAGAAGAAAACTGGAAAATTCACAAATACATGGAGATTAAATTAGGATCTTCATAACAACCAATGGGTCAAAAAAGAAATCAAGAAGGAAATCAAAAAATAGCTTGAGACAAATGAAAATGAAACAACATACTAAATCTTACAGGATGCAAACAAAGGTAATTCTAAGGGGAAATTTTATTGTGATAAATGCCAACATTAAGACAAAAATCTCAAATAAGCAAGCTAACTTTGCACCTCAAAGAACTAGTAAAAAAGGAACAAACTGGCCCCAAAGTTAGTATAATGAATGAAATAACAAGGATCAGAATGGAGATCAATGAAATAGAGACTAAACGGACAATATAGAAAATCAACAGAACTAGAAGCTTGTTTTTTTGGGAAAAAAAGAAAGAAGACTCAAATGAAAGAATAAATTAAAAAGGGAACAATTACAATGGATATCACAAATACAAAGGATCATAAGAGACTACTGTGAACCATTGTATGTAAGCAAATTGAATAATCTAGAAGGATAAACTCCTATGAACATACAACCTGCCAAGATGGAATAATTAAGAAATAGAAAATATGAGCAGACCTGTTACTAGTAAGGAGATTGAATCAGTAATCAAAAAACTTTCAACAAAAAGTCCAGGACCAGATAGCTTCACTGGTAAATTCTACCAAACATTTAAAGCACTGACAATTCCTTCCAAACTCTTCCCCCAAAAATTGAAGAGGAGGGAACCCTTCAAAGTCATTTCATAAGACCAGCATTACCCTGATACTAAAACCAAATAAGGATACTACAAGAAAAGAAAATTACATGTCAATTTCTGATGAACATAGATATAAAAATAATCAACAAAATATTAGTAAATTGAATTCAACAGTACATTAAGATGATAAAACACCATGACCAAGTGGGATTTGTTCCACAGATGTCAGGATGGTTCAACATCCACAAAATTAATAAATGTAATACATCACATTAACAAAAGGAGAAGTGAAATATGGTCATCTCAATGCATGCAGAAAAAGCATTTTACAAAATTAAACTTCCTTTTATGATAAAAACTGCCAACAAGCTGAGAATAAGGGGACTATACCTCAGCATAATAAAGGCCATATATGACAAGTTCAGAACTGACATCATACTTGTTGATAAAACGGTAAAAGTTTTTCTTGGAAGATCAGGAACAAAAGAATACCCACTCTCACCTATTTTTTTTTTCAGCATAGTGTTGAAAGTCGTTAGGCAACAAAAGAAAATAAAAAATAAATACAAGGAAACAAAAGGCATCAAAATTAGAAAAGAAGTAAGATTGTCTCTATTTGCATATGACATATTATATATAGAAAACACTGAAGACTCTACCATAAAACTAAAACAAATTTGGTAAAGTTGCAAAATACATAATATGCAAACATCAATCAGTGAACTTTAAGAAAAGATCGAAGAAAACAATCTCATTTATGATAGCATCAAAAAATAATATATGTAGGGATACATTTAACTAAGAAAAAGTGAGATCTGTACACTGAAAATGATAAGGAATTGATGAGAAATTGAAGAGGATGTAAATGGAAAGATGTTTTGTGTTCATGAATTTAAAAAATTAATATTGTTAAAATGTACATACAACTCAAGAGATCCACATATTCCATACAAGCCCTACCAATATTCCAATGGCATTTTATACAAAAATAGAAAAAAACACCTAAAATGTGCATAAAACCACAACAGACTCTGAATAGCCAAAGCAATACTGAGAAAGAACAAACCTGGAGGCATCACACTTCATCAAATTTTATTACAATGCTACAGTAATCAAAACAGTATGGTGCTGGCATCACAACAGACACATTGACCAATGAAACAGAGTAGACAGCCCAGAAATAAATCCATGCATGTGTATTTAATAATTTATGAGAAAGGAGCCAATGATATACAGTGGGGAAAGGACAGTCTCTTCAATAAATGGTGTTGGGAAAACTGGACAGGCACATGCCAAAGAATAAAACTAGACCACTCGTGTACACCATACACAAAAATCAACACAAAACGGATTAAATACTTGAATATAAGACTTGAAACTAGACAATTCCTACAACAAAACATAGTGGCTAAGCTTCTTGATATTTATATTGACAGTGACTTTTTTGGGTTTGATACAAAAAGCAAGGACAATAAAAGCAAAATTAAACAAGCATGATTACATCAAACTAAAAAGCTTCTGCACAGCAAAAAAACAACAACATCAACACAATTAAGTGGCAACTATGGAAGGGGAGAAATATTTACAAACCACATATCCAATAATGGGTCTAGGAACTCATACAACTCAACAGCAAAAGAACAAATAACCCAATTTAAAAATGGACAAGGGATCTGAATATATTACATTTTTCCAAAGAAGGCATACAAATGGCCAACAAGCACATGAAAAGGTGTTAATTGTTACTAATCATTAAGGAACGCAAATCAAAACCATAATGAGATATCATCTCATAGCTGTTGGGATGTCTATTATTAAAACAAAACAAAACAAAACAAAAAAACAGGTAATAAATGCTGAAGGGAATATAGAGAAAAGTGAATTCTTGTTCACTATTTTGCAAAATGTAAACTGCTATGGCCACTATGGAAAAGAGTATGGTGATTTCCTAAAAAACTAAAAATAGAACTACCATATGATCTAGCAATCCCACTATCCCACTTCTGGGTACGTATACAAAGGAAAAAGAAATCTCAATGAGTTATCTTCACTTATGTGTTTATTACAACATTATTTACAATAGCAAATTTATGGAAATAACCTAAGTGTCTATTGCAAGGCAAAAGTGTGAAGGGATTGTGGTACATATATACAATGGGATATTATTCAGCATTAAAAAATAAAGTAAATCCTGTCATTTGCAAAAACTTAGGTGAACCTGGAGGGCATTATGCTAAGTGAAATGTCAGACAGAGAAAGGAAAATAGTGCATGGTATAACTTATCTGTGAAATATTTTTTTTAAGTCAAACTCAAAAACAGAGTAGAAAAGTCGTTTTGGGAGTAGGTGGGAAAGGATGACATTGGTAAAAGGAAACACACTTTCAGTTGTAAGATGAATAAGGTCTGAGTGAAATGGTGACTACAGTTGATAACCCTTTATTGTAAAATTGAAATTGGCTGAGAGAGTAGAGCTTAAGCGTTCTCACCAAATAAATAAATAAATAAATAAATGCAGTAGGTAAATTATATGAGGTGATGAATTTGTGAATTAACTTGATGGGGGAATCCTTTTACAATGTATATGTATATGTACATCAAATCATCAGATTACACACTTTAAATATCTTATAATTTGCAAATTACTTCAATAAAGCTTATAAATAGAAAACTGTCAGTGGCTGAGGGGGTGGGCGGTGGGAGAGACACACAGCAGATGCATAGGACTTGCAGAGCAATGAAAATCCTCTGTGTGATATTATAATAACGGATATATGTCATTCATTATACATTTTTCCAAACCTAAAGAATATACAACAGAAAGAATGAATCCTAAGGTAAATTATGGACTTTGGGTGATCATGATTCATCAATGTATGCTTACTTTTGGTAAAAAACATATACACACACACACACACACACACACACACACCATTCTGATGACTGACATCAATATGGGGAGCCTAGTCATGTGTGAAGGGTTATGTGGGAAACCACTGTACCTCCTTCTCAGTTTTTTTGTAAACTGAAAACTGCTTTAAAAAATGAAGTCTTAAAAGAATAAATGGGGAACGATAAAATTCCTACAAATTACCAAGTTAAAAAGGCTTCTGCGGTTGAATAAGTTATATCATATGACTGTCACGTTGACCAAGTTATTGCCTGAAGGAAAATATGGTGTGTGTGTCTCTTTAAAAGAAGTATATGTCTTGAAAGGAAGAACCTTTCACACAAGTTCTGTGAGTACGGCATAGCTTGAGCGACCACGGATGTCTCAAACCAGCCTTGACATAGATCCACCTATCAAAAGTGTCATTTTATGTATTTGTTTGTCAATAGCCGTAAAGGACCAGGAAAAAAAGCTCAACACATGGTAATAAAAACACCCAGTCTTACTTTGCTTCAACTCTGGCATTTGCTCCTTGAAGGAAAAATATAATTTGTATCAGATTATAAAATTAATAACTCATGGTCTGTGAGTGACATATATGTATTGAGTGTAATGACTATCAATAAAATAGACAACAGTAGAAGCAACCCATTTGCATCCCTCCACTTATCTGATACTACTTATCTCCCATCCCACTTAGACATCACATAGCCTCAGTCGCCATTGTCATATTACCTAATACCCCGGCTGGTTTGGCCCCTTGACGTGAGAGTCCACTTCTGGCATGGTTTTCATTATGTCCACTATAGTGTGAGCCAAAGCAGCTTTTGTAATGAAGCCTGAATGGACCATAACCACAGAGGCTATTGATCTGTCTAGATTCTAGATTAAGGAAAGCACCATGCATTAAGTATGAGATCTAGTTTCCACAACATATCCAAAGATGCCTGGCAGTTCACCTGGAAATACAAGAATTAATTCCTTGTGGTGACTAGTTAACAATGCTGCACTGTATACTTGAAAGTTGCTAAGAGTAAATACTAAATCTTCTCACCACAAAACCAGCAATAAAAATGGTAATTATGTGAGGTGATGGAAGTGTAACTAACTTGATTGTGGTCATCATTTCACAATTATACATGTATCAAATCATCACATTGTACACCTTAAACTTACATAATGTTATATCTCAATAAAGCCGGGGGGTGGGGGGAATGACAAATCTTAAAAGCTGCCAAATGTCACATATAGGGGAAGAATATAAAGGAAAGCTGATTTCTCATCAGAAACATTGGAGACCTGAAGGAAAATGGAATACGATTGTTAAAATACAGAAAGAAAAAAATAATAAACTGTCAACATAGAATTCTATATCTTTAAAAAGGAAGGATGAACTCAGAGGAATTGAAAATGGCAACTCAGATACAGGTATGCCAATGTTCATTGTAGCATTCGTCACAATAGCCAAGAGGTAGAAACAACTTGTGTCCGTGGATGAATGACTAGATAAACAAAATGTGGTATACCCATACAATGGGATATTATTCAGCCTTTGGAAGAAAGGAAATATTGATACCTGCTATGACATGGGTTAACTTTGAAAACCTATGCTAAGTGAAATAAAGCAGACACAAAAGGACAGATATTGTATGATTCCACTAATATGAGGGATCTAAAAGAGGCATTCATAGAATCAGAAAGAAAGTAGATTAGAAGGGCTAGGGTGAGAGGTAAGGAGGAAGAATGGGGAGCTGGTTAATGATTACAACATTTCTGTTGGAGGTGATAAAAAGTGTTTTGGAAGAAGCAGTGATGATCACCCAATATTGTGAATGTAACTGATGACACAGAATTATAGACTTAAAAATACAATAAAGTGTCACTTGTCTTCCATAAGCTTCCAATCAAATCAGAGGTCCATGGCGATATTTTGAGTCCTGTGTCATCAGTGCCAGCTCAGACCCTGTATCTACAACTCCTCATAGGTTCTCTCCAGTGTATAGTTATATGGCTAATGGCTTAAGGTCCCTTCAGGGAAGGACTGACCAGATAGATGTTTATTATATTGACTTTCATTATGTTTCAGGGTCTCTACCTAAGTAGGAATTGGCCTATTCAATTGGTGGGAACTGCATCTGAAAACTGGGATGGGAAAGATTTTTTCATTAAGACTTCTGACATCAGCCATCTCATAATCGCTTTCATTTTTTCAGTTTATACAAGTCAAGTACGTTTTCAGCTGCCTCACTGTCATATGCAAGTAACCTATGGTTTACTAGTCAGTGCTGGAGATATCTAGACAAAAAGTCATCCTAGTTGCTGCTCTGTCCTTTCCATTAACAAAAAAAATGTCCACCTTGCCTCAGGTGGTTAAGTTTCTGTTTTAATTGACACCAGGAAGCTCAGCTTCACAGCAGCATCTTCGAATGACAATCTTGTCCTACAGATGTCAGTCACCAGTAAACCAGGGGTGGGCTAGAGGTGTGCTTCAGCTAACCTGGAGTTTTCCCAGGGATCTACTTAGGTGTTTCCACCCTAATCACAAATCTTAGGTTCAAACGTTAGGTCCCTGGAAATTTCTAAATGGAATTTTGTATCTTTTGATCCACTTTACTCATTTCGCTCACCCCCATCCCTTGCCTCTGGCAACAGCCAATCTGCTTTCTGTGTCTATGAGCTCAATTTTTGCTTTTACTTTTGTTTTTAGATTCCATATATAAGTGATATCATATGATATCTGTCTTTCTTCTCTGGCTTATTTTACTTAGCAAATGCCTTCAAGGTCCATCCTTGTCTCAAATGACAAGATTTCCTTTTTTTATGACAGAATAATACTCCATTGCACATACATACCACATCTTCTTTATCTATTCATCCATTGATGGACAATTAGGCAGTTTCCCTATATTGGCTATTGTAAATAATGCTGCAATGAACAGAGGAGTGCAGATATTTTTATGAGTTAGTGTTTTTGTTTTCTTCAAATAACTACCCAGGGATAGAATTGCTGTATCATATGGTAGTTGTAGTTTTAATTTCTTGAAGAACCTTTATACTGTTTTCCACAGTGGCTGCACCAATTTACACTTCTACCAACAGTCCACGAGGGTTTCCTTTTCTACACATTGCTACCAGCACTTATTTCTTGACGTTTCGATAATAGCCACCCTAACAAGTGTGAGGTGATATCTCATTGTGATTTTTTCATTTCTCTCATGATTGGTGTTCTGTACTTTTTCTGTACCTACCACCCATTTGTATATTTGGTTGTTTTTTTTTTTTTAAATGTCTATTCCAATCCTCTGTACATTTTCATTTTTAAAAAATCATTGACTTGGCACAGAAGAATTTTATTGGTCTCTCACACAAAGATGCAGGTCAAGAGGCCCTCCTGTGTCCATTGATCAGGTATCCAGACTCACTCCATCTTGTGATTCTTTTATCTCAAAGGTGGCACTGTGGCAGGGGAAGAGAATGTGACAAACTCATACCTTAACTGCTCCTGACCGGAAGTGAACAAACTTGTTTTACTCACAGACCATTGGCCTGAACTTGTCATATATCCCTTCACCTGACAAAAAGGAAAGCTATTAAATGTCATGGAATACATTGATCAGCACTACAAACTCTGTCATAACACACATGAGAGAAATTGCTTCTTAAAATCTTGCCTGGCATAGCTTTACCTTGGATATCCAACAACAACAACAACAACAACAAAAATTATGTAGAAATTAAAAATTATATTTAAAAAGAACTGGTAATAACATGGAAAAACATGGAAAACTGCTTTTGCTATGATGTTGAAAAAAACGTTATAAATTTGCATGTCACTTATTAGTTTGGTAGCTGTGAGTAAATCAATGTCTATGAATCTTATTTTATTCACATGTAAAATGCAGGTAGCAATAGCTCTTTTTATTGGACTGCTGTGAGAAAAATTGGCTCTGCCTGAACTTTTAGCTCAGTGCCTAAGTTCACAAGATGGTCACGAATTAGTAGCAGGGTCAGCCGAGTGGCGTGTTGGTTAAGAGCTGGCTTGGGACGCCAGAGGGCCCCAGTTCAGATCCCACATATGAG
>NW_017732476.1:286343-304268 GCF_001890085.2 Hipposideros armiger | reverse complement strand
TGCCGTGAGTCGCCGGCGACGGCGTAGGCTGCAGCCCCTGTGGCAGTGGGTTGCCACGGGCCACCGTATGTAGCCAGCAGCCAGCGTGAGTGGCCAGCAGCCACTGTGAGCAGCCATCCAGAAGCCAGCGACTGACCTGCCTCGCCCGGGAAGAGCGCAATGATGGTGCCAACTTGCCAGTGAAGCAACATCCTCCACAATTAGACTGAAGAACAAAAGGACAGCGACTTGTCTGTTCCCCTTACCCCAATTCCCCAATAAAACTCTTAAAAAAAAATAGTAGCAATTTTAAAAATGTATTTTCATCTATAGCACTCATCAACTTACACGTTAGATATTCATTTTGTAAATGTTTCTTTTGTGCCTCTTCTCAGTAGAGCAGGGATTTGTTCAATGATGCAAAAACAGAGTTGAGTAAATATTTTTATTAGATTTTTAGTGCACCTTTGTATTGTTCTTTTAGTGGACTAGATAGATGTGCATACATGTCTGCTATTGTCTACCTTAATTTGGTATATCTATCGCATCTAGAATAATGCCAGAAACTTTTAAGTTTATCACTGTTTAACCCTCCTGTGTTTTGTCATTCTTATAGTTTCCTTTAACATGTTATGTAAGATATAATTATTGTTGTTTGTGCAGTCAGTATCTTTCATGTTTACCCCTGTCTTTATCCTTTCTGTAATCCTTCATTCTTTCATGTAGTTCAAAGCTTTCATCTGAAATTATTTTTCTTCAGCCTAAGAAACTTCCTTTAGGGTCTCCTGCAGTGTGAATATTCTGGTAATAAATTCTCTCAGCTTTTGTTTGTTTGAAAAAGTCTTCATTTTTGCCTTCAGTTTTGATGAGTATTTTCTCTAGGATTAGAGTTCAAGACTGGAATTATTATTTTTTTTTCCAGCACTTTAAAAAAGGTAATTTTATTGTCTTGTGGGTTCCACAATTTCTGGTTAAAAGTCACACATTCGTTTTATTGTTGCTCCTTTGAAGATAATACATCTATCTTTTTTATCCAAGTGGTTCAAGGGTTTTTTCCTTTAACTTTGATTTTCAGCAATTTGATTATGAGGTGGCTAAGTGTGATTTTCTTTGTATTTCTCCTATTTAGATTTCACTCATCTTCTGGAATGTGTGGATTGAGATCTTTTATTCACTTGGGACAATTCTGTCATTATCTCTTCGATTGTTGCTTTCTCCTCACTCCTTTCTTCATGGGTTTCCTATTATGTATATTAGAAGATTTGACCACACCCCACCTGTCCTTAACATTGTGTTCTAGTTTTCCATTTTATCTCTTTCTGTGCATCAGTTTAAATGTGTTTCTATTGAGCTGTCATTGAATTCATTAATCCTGTTTTATACTCTACCCAGACTCTCTTTATATTCATTCAATGGGTTTCTTAATAATGTATGTTGTATTTAGTTATAAAGTAGCCACTTTTAAATCTTACAAGTTCTAATTGGAATTCTACATGTTTCCTTACATCTTATCTATCTTTTCCTCTATTAACATTTTTTTAATAGTTATTTAAAAATTCTGTCTCAACTCTGCTATCTGAATAAATTGTAATGAAGTTACTTTTATCTTTTGTTTTTCTTAGTTTCCTATCAACGAATTCTTTTTAGAAGCTGATAATGATTTAGAATTTTAGATTGGATGCCAGTCATGTGGAAAGTCTGTAGAGTCCCCAAAATATAATATAATATAATATAATATTATATTATATTATATTATATATATATATATATATATATATATTTTTTTTTTTTTTAAATAGATTTCTTCCAGACAAACTTAATCTTAGAAAGCATAGTTTTTTTGTTTTGTTTTGTTTTATACATTGTAAGAACTGGTCTATTTCAGTTTTGCCCTTACTCTTAGGGTTTAGGTTTTTGGGAGCTTTGACAAGAAAACCTGCAGTGTTTACAAGCCCCTCAAACTTGGCAGGACTTGAACTAAACCGTGTCTCCTTAGCTCCAGGCATTTATCTAAATGTCTGTTCAACTTCAGGCCCTACCTGTTGCTGCTTCCCCTGGGTTTCTTGAAGTCTTGGCCTACGCAAGTTCAATGTAACAGTCCACCAACGATTTAAGAGGAACTTGCATAGATTTAGAATCCCCTTCCTTTTTTATTTCTTCTTCTTTAACATCGCTTCTGCTTCCCCAGTTTCCAGTTTCTATTGTATGACAGCTCCATGTCTGCCTGCTGCAACTTCTTCCTTGGGTTTTATTCTCTATGCTGTGGTGAACTAGACTACCCTCAGATAAAAAGCCAAGTAAATGTGGAATTTGCCTAGTGTATTTCTGGTTTTGTAAGAATCATATTCCTCAGATTTCTTCCTGCTTTGACTTGTCTCCGTGCCTTCAAATAATTTTAACACATTGTCAATATCGGTGGGAATATAATTAGAACTGACTTTCTCAGCAGCCGCTAGGATCCTTACATTGGTTCCATGATCCATAGATTAATAACTATTCATAGGTAGGGCTGAATGTAAGCCCTTAAAACCAGCCCCATCCTGACAGAAAGAGAAATTGAAGCATTATAACACCCCATAATATTTTACAGAGATTAAAACCACCTTCTACAAAAATCAGAATATTGTTTTAAATGACTAGTGATTACCGTAGACTGAACTGATATCCACAATCACAATTGTTCTGATAGATAGGGACTATTTCTGAGACTAGGTCAACACAGCCTCTTGAACTTGGTGTGCAGCTATTTATCGGACAAAAGTGTTCTTTTGAAACCCCATCAATAATGAGAGTACAATTGAGTTTGCTCTTATAACTCATCAGGGCTAAGTTAACGCTCCTGATTTCTGTCATAATATAGCCCACAGGAGGTTATAAGGTTATCTCATCTTCCTGTTCTGAGGGACACCATGATCATCAGCAACGATCTATGATATAATGGAAAGGCTACATTCAGAGTCATGCCCAAGCAGACTGAGAGAGTGTTGCTTCATTTCACTAACACATAGACCAGATACCCATGCGCCTCATCTATGCTGCATCAGTGGCCATGGGCATGGTCTTGGATGGCATTCCCTACAACCAGATGAATGAGAAGTGAAAACTCAGCTCTTCTGTACAGATACCTTGTCCAACTGTATTAGTGCAAGCTCTAAGTTTTATTCTGTTAGTCTACAGCTTTTCTCAGGGGTGACCCTAAAAGACAGTGGTGAGGGCAACTTCTAGAAATATGATTTGTTTGTCCATTTTGTTTGGAGAGAGAAGCTGTCTGAAGTTAGGCTATACGTGGACTCATGAAAAATTGCAGATGTCTCGGTAGGCTGGTCAGGGGACTGGAAAAAAATGTGAATATCAAATCCAAAAAGCTTTGGGGTATATACATATGCATGAATCTATGCTAATTGGTATAAGAATATGGATATGTGTGTATCGTATCAGTGATGTGATACAGAGAGGACCCACTGCAAAGGAGGATCTCAATAGCAGATGGGCACAATGGCTCATCCAATGGATGTTAGCAGCTTGTATATTCTGTCACTCTGTTGCTTGTGCTATACACTCCCAAAAGGTGTACCCGTGATGACTAAATGCAAACTAGTTTACAACAGTAACTGTACCCTGGGAAGCACTGATAAAATTACATGAAAAATAATAGTGATGTGATATGACAATTAATTACCTATTTCAACTTTATGTGGTAGGTGTTCACAGCACGAGTTTTTGTTTTTCTTTTTTTCTGAATGGAAGCAAACAGTTTGCTGCACAGAAGAGAAAATGGCACTATTTGAATTGCAAATTTCTGCTGCAGCCATTTGTTTCCCCTAATATTTTCTAGGGTGACTTGTAATTTGGACTATTTAAGCATTTACAGTTGTAATGCATCGCCCTTAGTCATAAGCACCTTGAGAGCCTATTAACAAGATCTTTATCATCCCTGCCTTACAGTTGAAGTAACCAAATCGTGGGAAAAAAAAAAAAGAAAATTATGACCAGGTTTCATTATTGAACGCTCTTTTGCCACCTTCTAACATTTCTCTCCTTAATATCTGTGTATTTAAGCACAGAACATATCAGACAACCTGCCATTATGCTTTCACCACTGAGCTGGAATCTCTCAAGTGGAACAGGTTCCAGCACATACCATGAGGCTGGCATTTCCACTAACAAGTTTTTCCAAAGACTTTGCAGTCTTTCTAGTAAATGAAAAAATTGAGGCAGGGCCTGTCTCAATTTTATCAATATGATAAGCCATTTACTACATTACCCAATTCTAACACTTGGCCACCAGGAAGAACAAAGTTTTCTTTTGTCTGAAATAATGAAACAGAAATAAAGTGGACATGAAATGAAACCCAATGAATGGTGAATAGAAGCAGCTTGCGTCCACTTACTTTAAGGTTATCTATCCATCAGGGTTCCAAGCTACTCTATGAAATATCAGAATTCCTTTAACTGGTACAGGAATGTCCCACATACTCTGAGACAAGTAGCTGCTTAAGTAAGGAGCAAACTGCTTTTTAATCACATTGTAATTTAATGGAGCTCCCAGGTACACACTTGGTAAAGACATTGTAATTATATATTCCTGCTGACAGAAATTGCCTGACTCTAATTTCATTCCATACTCGATGTTGGCTGGACAGCATGGAGCATATTGAACAATCTGTCAAAGTAAATGTTCATTTATATACAGCCAGTTGGAAAAATCCATTGACTTCTGTGATGGTATAATATTCAAAGCACAAATGTTTAAGGCGGTTTCCCTACAATGACTTCGCTGATTCAAGAGAATCCTCTCTTTGATGGTGGGGGTGGGGCGGGTGGGGGGGGGGGAAGGGCACTGCCATGTTTTGGAAAATGATCTGAATTCTAGAATTACCTCCTCAGTGCCTTTGGTATTTTCATTTATAATAATAAGGGTGGCTTTTACTTATAGGTTTTGTTTGACCTGGAGATCTCAAAAAACACTTCACAGGTATTGTCTCATCCTTGCAGTCTTCCTGTCAGGTGTAAGGAACCAGGCGGAGCATGCCATATGTACTTTGTCTTTATAAGATAAGCCACCTGGGGTAGGACACAATAGGCCAGGCTCTGGCAGGGGTAGCCTTTTCACTGCTATTGAATCAACCAGGTGGTGTGGAATTTTTTTCAAGGTTATTTTTGGATCAACATGTCAGTAACTCAGTTCAAGTCACTGAAAACAGAATAATAAAGCCTCCATCCAAATTGATGTGGAAATTTATTTGTATGAGGGTCTGAAAGTTCCCTAGTACCTGCCAGCCAGCCCTCAAAATCCTTGAGAAGCATGCAAGTATTTTTGGAAAAGCACTTGTTTATCAAGGTTTTTGAAAATAAAATATTAATGAAAATAAAATTCACTTGATTGCAACAAAGAAAAGAGCTCTTACTATTAGGGTCTCTATCTCAGTAGTTTGGAACAAAAGAGTGAAACTGAAAGAAGTCAAAAGAATAAGTCTTTTAATGAGAGAGAATGAGATTTGTTTTAGGGTAGTGGTAATATTTTTTTAACAATTTGGTACACTTTTCAACATGATCTATATTAATTTGGCAAAGCCAAGACTATCCCATTTCTACCAGATGGAATAATCACATTTGGCCTTTGAAAGTAATAGATGCTAAAATATTATTACACCCATTCTAAAGAAATTATAGTCCCCAGTATAACCCTAGGACCACATGCACAAGGAGCCACATCAAAAAATAACAACTGTTTCCCGCAGACTTTGCTGCAAGTATTGCCTCCACAGTATGCAAATTAAGCAATACAGACTAATGTTATGAAAACTGTGCAAAAAACAATCAAGAGCTTGGATGAGAAGAACCATGAAAGTAATAGCAAAGACACCAGAGTCACTTAAAAGGCATGCAACTAATTATTAATTAATTTAAAAAATGTAGTTTCCCCTGTCATGATTCATTGGTTACTGGCCCCTTTTTTATGCTGTATCAAATAGCGTGCTGGTTTTCTTTTATATTTTACACCACATTATTAATAGACTTTCTACTGTTTCCACCAAGAATACACAATTCATGGGCACCAAGCTGATCAGTGTGATAGTATGGCAAACGTATTAAGACTCTGCCTGCTGGTGGACCTAAACCTTCCATTCTTATCTCCTTATTTGTTCTACCATGTTTTCACTTCTAATTAGCTCGGTTCTAATTCAAACTTTCTTCTCTCAGATTAACACTCATTTATCTATGCAGGTCAGCCCTCCACAATCTTTTTTTAAAGCTTCTTAATCCTTTAGTATTTAAAATGCATACACTATCATGAAAAATGGGAAAATGCAAAATCATTTAACAGGCACAAATAGAAAGGTATTTGTTAGACCTTAAAGACCTTCTGCTGTGCACCCATCTAACTGGATTCATTGGATTTTCCAATGACGTGAATGCCTGAGTCATTTTAAACTTGGGGTAAAGGCATTTGGATCAAGTTTGAAATGATATTCACCAGGCTTCCAATATTAAAAATTGGATAAATGAGTTGTATGTGCCCAACTCATTAGCATTTTATTCATCTTCTTTGGACAAACTAATGCATCAGTTCGGATAAATTCTGTCTAAAGGTTAGAAATAGATCGCAATAAACAGAGAAACCCTAATAATTCTGCAAGAACCTAGAACATCCTTAGGCTTTGAGTGAGTTCTAAGTATGAGAGAACAGTCCACTTCTAAGGCCCCAACTCACTGCTCAGCTGTGACAACTGTTCATAAAGAGGCCAGCTTGAGTGAATGGCACTGGTCATAATAATTATTGATTTTAGAAATACTATATAATGGTGAGATGCCAACATGGGTCTATCTGTCCAAGGGCAGAGATATGAAAATCTAAGGAGGTAAGAAATGCCATCTTTTAACGTTAAGTATCCAAATACTTACAGAACCCACGACATGAGAAGTCAGGGAAAATGAGTGGACTATCCAAGAGATAAAATACAGTGCTCACCCACTTCCCAGAGCTGTGTGGGAGTTAAAGGGCACACTCAATTATTTAATATCATGCATATAAAAAGTAAAAGTGAGATTTAAAAAAATAAAATATGGGTGACGAGCGAGAAGTGTTTGGAATATCAGCCTGGGCTGCGCAAGGAGTTGGCTTTTACATAATCAATTAAGGTTGACTTCAAGTTCTCCTCTGCAAATTTTTGCATTTTGTTTTACATCCTGGACAAATCTTTTCCTTTATCATCCCACATTTCAGAGGGCTTGTTGCTCAGCCCTGATCAGCCTGCACTCACCTAACTTACAATATATCCCTGCACTAGAGAACACTACAACCACCCAAGTCTGTGGTTCAAGGCAAGGATGATACTATTTCCTACCCAGCAATCTACACGAGCACGGGATTCTTGGCCTTTAGTGCTGTTCCTGCCACTGTGACTTCCCCTGCAGATGAGTTTGTAGGCTCATTCTAACTTCTACCACCTTGTGATGGAGACAGAGCTGGGGCTTCCAACCTGAGAGGCAAAAACTCCTGCATTGACAATCTCAGTAAGTGACAGCAACTTTCTTCCTGGACTTCTTGTCAGCTGCAAAAACAAGGTTCATAGTAGGATGAAAGAGGACATCACGGTGCCTTCCAAAGAGGCACTGTCATTACTGGCAGCATTCTGTCACTGCTAGTCAAGTCCAAAGGACCAGCATTGTCTACTGTGTCTAATACAGCCCTTTGGGTTGCAAGGAAGTCAATTGTGTGATATTTCGGGATATTTACTACTTAGTACTTATGCATCCCTTAAGTCATGTTAGGTCATTGACATTTCTTTAAAGTTTTAGAATTTATAATGCGATTCTGAAGGTGTTCTTTATAGTCACAAAATCTCAAAAAGTTAGACTACATACAATTGTTGTTCTTCAAAATCTAAGTTCTTGTCATTACAACAAACTATGTATAAAAAAAACCTGATCCTGCAAAATGAATGTTCTCTCTTTCTGGCTAGACTGTAAGCATCATGAAAATAGTAATCATCCCTTTTTTTGTGTGATTCTATCTCTCTATCATCCCGACAGACAGATGTCTAAACAATAATCGTGGCTGATTCCCTGCTTTCTATAAGCTATATTTCTGCCAGTTTTATCCTTTTGAATTTTTTTCAAACCAAGTCATTATTTTACCTGGGAAGTCCTATCGTATAAGACCTAACTAAGTCTTATGTTTTCTTTCAAGGAAGCTCATAGCCTTCCTTATCCCAGATGTCTTCCCATCAGCTCCACCCTGAATTTTAACCTCTCTCGTGCTACTCCCATAATATATTGGTTGGAAATCAGATCACTTACCCCTCTCTGTCATCTATTTATGCAGCTTTCTCCATCTTTTATGAGATCATGAGCATCTAGAGGCTGGGACATTAATTTTTGAGTCCCAGAGTCTAACCATTAGCTGACACATAGTAGACACGCAAATGTTAGATCAAATTTATACCATTTTGTCATTTTAGGGAATAGTGTCATATACCAAAGAAAGAATCATGTACCAGAACACAGTCCCCTTGATATCAAGGGCTTTTTTTTTATGATTTTCACAAGGCAACAGCATAGTGTTTGCCTATAGATATGCCTCAATAAATGTATTATAGTAAAAATGCAATGTAAGTTTTCATGATGCTTAAATTAGTGTGTGACTATCTGTTCATTTTTAAGTATTTATATTATTTACTAAAGAAAAGTGACAGGGTTAAGGAGTTCTCACCCAAGAAGAACAGCTGCAGGGCAGAAAAATGTCACCATTTTTTAAAATGCCCTTTCTCATTGTCTGCCCAGCAGTGCACAGAAAGAGCATCATTGATGAAAAAAAACACAAACTACCTTTATAGCTTTCCCTTAATAGTAAATCACAGGGCTTGCTGCATCTGTTGTCAAGAATGTATACCCCCACACTCATTGGGGAACTTGTAATTATTTGAGCAGTAGCCAGTTTAGGTAATACTGGGGAGCCATAAATAGCAATTAGAGAATTCTATAAAAGCTTTTTAATTTGTTACTCCACAGCTCATTTGCATTGTATGCTATAGATCACTGGAAATGCACCTTCTACATTGCAGGGACTGGAGAGAAAACATTATGCACATCATACGTGTTATAAAAAGGTACTTTTCTATCCTCACTAAGGTTGCTGCAGAAAGCAAAAAACTAAGGACTTTAAAGCCATAGCACCTATTTCAGAAGTATGTACAGAACTGCTCCAAGCCTACGTGGGTTGTGTGTTTTAGGCAGTTGGCAAGAGGAGGGGTGCTCGGCTTTTGGGATTAGTTAGTTCCAGGTAAACATGAAACACTGTCCTACCTTCACTGGGTGGGGGGGGGGGAGTTTGACTGCTTTCCCTTACTTTTTCCAAACTCTAATGAGAAGATAATTAGATTTTACATTCTTAAGATCATGTTTTTCTAAGGGGACCACCTTTGTCCCAGCTTCCACAGTGAGAAAATAGAACTTTTCAACAAAACATTAAAAAGTGTCTTTAAAATGTCTTTGTAAATCATTGGGACTTTTTCTTAATGGTGGATTTATGGCTTTCTGGATGTTTTTATTGTACAAACTTGCAGAGGTAAAAAATGACTGTGCAGTCTAAAGCCAAGGAACCTTTTTTTTTGTCCATATATAAGGAAGATACTTTTCAAATCCTCCAATTTTCAAGTTTCCCAAAATCCCATACTCTTTTCCAAAAATCCTTCATCCAACATGTAACAATCTTACAATGGTTTGACCTTAACTCCTTTTCTTACAGTCTAGATCTATACCTTCTTCACTAGTAGCTAATGATGCCAGTGCTTGCTTGATCACACCCATTGTCTCATAAATCATTGCCTTGAAAATTAATATCTAAGCAGCTCCTGAAGAAGGACTCACGTCCATGGCACGTATAGCATTCTTATTTCAATTCCAATGAAACAGAGGCTTGGCCACTGTTCTCTAAAACTGCGTGCTGATTACTATATGCTTATATTTGCATCAGGATTTTGCATATTTCTTAACATTGCTAACAATAGTGTAATTTGCAAATCCTTCCCTTTCCAACGTACAATGGCTATGAAGCTGATTCTTTGGTGAAAGATGTTATAGAACATGGTGACAAATTTATGCAAAGACGTGATTAATGGAGTAATGAGTAGCTATTTAAAGTTGCTGTGGTGCCCCATACTTCAACTAGCTTAGATTTTAAGCATATTCATTTACCTTAATAAATAAATTGCTTCAACCTTTAAGATTTCAGACATGACCTAAGAGTTCTCACCAAGTTTGGAGACATGCTGATACTGTTCTAACAAGATTGACTGGGGAAATGCCAGACTTATAGCTTAATTTGTTTCTAGAAGATGGCAAACAGCCACTGAAGAACACTTTTTATTTCCTTTCAAGTGCAGCTCTCAAAATTATGCTTCACATCTTGGAAACCTGTTTACTATTCTCCTAAATTATGTAAATAACATTATTTTAATAAGCATTCTTATATTTCAATTTAAAACTGACAATATAAAAATATTAAAAATATTATTTCCAATTTTTTAAATATGAACCAAATACCTTTAGGGAAGCTCCTTAAACCATGGGCCTAGTAAACTTTGCATTGAATATTTTTTTCTACTAAAGATTCCCTTAGTAAACATTCCTCAATGATTGAAGGCAGTGATCAGCATCAAAAGGCCTGCAGGCCAAATCTGTCTGCCCACCTGTTTCTGTAGATAAAGTTTTACTGGGACACAGCCATGCCCATTTGTTTACATATAGCCTATGAATGCTGTCAGCCTATCATGGCAGACTTGTGTAGTTGCAACAGCAACCATATGGCCCACAAAGCCTAAAATAATTACTATCCGGCTCTTTCCAGAAAAGGTTGTCAACCCCTGGTTTAAGTAACTTCACTCAGAGTAGATGCATCTGCCTCCAAGAGTGCCGTTTTCTTTCGAATATCTATAAATGCCTCTCAAGTCTTCAGAGTCCATGTGCTAAAGAATGCAGTGCTTTCTCCTCCCCTTCTTATCATCTTCCTCTACTTCTCAATACAGAGAAAAAAAGGAGGCGGGCGGGATCTCTCTGATGGAGCTGGTGGAGGCGGGGGAGGAAGAGGAAAGGAGGAACTTTCTTTGATACCTTATAGCCAGACATTCCTTTTTTTTGTCAGTGTAGCTCTGTAAATATGTACATTTCCATAGGGTCCTTGCACTTATTACAGAAAATAGTTTTCCTCTGCAATTATTTCAATAAACTTTTATGGGAATTCTTTGTTTTTACGAGGACTTACAATTGACTCCATTCTCAAAAGTTTTAGCCAACAGGGTCTCCTCCTGAGTCATGTAATATTTATCAAAAACACTTCCCTTGCTTTCCCCTCTGGACTTGTTAACCTCTAAGAAGACAGGCATTGTCTTTATCAGTATTCATTCTTGATTCAGAGGTATGATTCCAGATATGCCCAAAGTTTTCCTTCCCAAGAATTATATTATTTGAAACTCCTGCATTTCAAACCTTTCTAATATTTTTCTAAGTTTGTAATTATGTGTAGAGTGATGATTTAGAGACCAGCTCACTCACTGGCACTCAGGAATTTTGTTGACTCAAAATATTTTACTTCATTTACAAAAATGTTGGCATTCTATGCATCAGTTTCATTTTCTTATGTAAGAGTAAGTTGTTTTATTAGTTTGAAATAAAATAAAGAATATAAGCGTTGTGATAAAGATTCTTATTATTCCAGAAGCAGACTAAATTGGTCATGTGACCTTTTATCTCACACTCCTGTGAGGGTCGTCAATGGGATTGATGCTATGGAGTCAGTTGTCAGCTCTTCGTAAATAAAAATTCCAGCCATTAATGTAGTGCTCTTAAAATGAAAAAGTTCATAGAGAGATGGTGTAGAGCAAAATACTTAAGTCTGAAAATGTGCTGTTTTATTTTTTTCAATAATTACATTTTAGACAAATTATGTGTGCATGGTCCTAACATTAAACACATAATATAAAAATGGGGTCAAAATTAAGAATCCAGAAGCCTCCTTGGTTGGATAATAAAGAATATAAGATAAAAGCTAAGAAGATAAAAGAGACTGGACCAGATAGAAGAACATTACATTCAGTTTCCCACTAATATTCTCCTATAGAAACCTTATAGCCTGGTCAAAATGAACACTCCATGTTCTCTTACTAAGATATAGAAAGGAATTAAGAATAAACCTGTGTCTTTAAGTGAAAAATAGAAATGTAGACTCATTTACTGAGATGGGGAAGAGTAGAGGAACATTTCTATGGGAAGTTGGAGGACATATCAAATTTGATATGTTTAAATGTATATCTCTTAGTACTTTCATCTCCATTTTGATGTCAAAATCCATAACTAAGGGGAGACTGAGTGACTTTTGATTCAAATATCAGAGTCATCAGAACACAGTGTATTTGAACTGAGAGAGAGAGAGAGAGAGAGAGAGAGAGAGAGAGAGAGAGAGAGAGAGAGAGAGAGAGAATGAATCTGAATAAGAGCTCTCAACTTTCCAGCATCCAAAAATCAGGTAGAGAAAGAGTAGCTATGAAAGTAGACTGAGAAGGAAGAGACGCCTAAGAACTAACTGAGCCTAGTATCAAATTCTAGGAGAGGTTTATGATGGGAGACACAGAGAACATGTCAAATGCCACGCAGAGCTGTGTTCAATGATGCTGCTGAGAGGTAAATCAAGAAAATGGCCACTGGATTTGACCACTGAAAAGAGCAGTTTCATTGAGGGTGGAAACAGAATGGAGCAAAGTAAAGAGTGGATTGAAAATAAAGAACATAGTGCAGAAAGAGCAGGGACTTGTCAGAAGGTATCTACTCTTTTCAGACCATATTTACAGCATCGACAAGATGAGTTCAGATCGCCTTCTCCCCATTAAAAAAATAATCAGCAAGCAAAGAAAAATGCAAGCCATAAATGTTGTAGCTGACTGTTTAAATTAATATTTTTAAGGTATCTGGGTGGTGTTTGGAATGACCAAGTCCTTGTGGCTGGTGGCTGAAAAGAGACCAATGTGTTAGAGGAGGCCATGATATAATATGTGAACTTTTCCATCTTGGAATGATAAGATAACGTTAATAACTTATGTAAATCAGCCCTTGCCGTTGCCATTCACGGGAAGCTACTTAGAACTGTATGGTCCATGGTGACTACATGGTGAGATCCTATCAAGTGCCATCCAACAGAAAAAATGTGGAGGGTAAAATTAATTCATTAGAATAGTATTAAAAACAAGTCTTTGTCCAAATGAACAAATGGATACTTAAGAGAAGGTGGTAAATTTCAACCTGTTCAGTCTTTTCCTACATTATTTTGTTGGAGCAACAATGTAGGGTATGATATGAGAAAGCCTCTAAAATCTGACTTTCAGTCGTGTGGCAAGACAGTTTACCTTTATGAAGCAAAATCCTTTCCCCTGATACATAATGATAAACTATACCAGAGCCACAGACCTTGTGAGTGTGAGGGTCACAGGAAGGCAACTCAAAAAGAAGATACAAACTGATGGATTTAGGTACTGCAGGAAAGTCCTGAAAGGTGAAAAGAATTATGGACAATGACTGTAATGTGCAGTAATTTATTTTACTCTATTGGATTCTGCCAAGGGAGATTCGCATGTGAAATCAACAAATGACCCACAGAGCACAGCAGTTTGGGTTGAACTTTTAGCAGATTATCACCGAATCTGAATTTGAGAGAGAGGAATCTGCTCCTTTACTTAAAACGTCCCTGGATAACGATTACAACAACAACAACAACAACAACAACAAAAATATGTGGGAAATGAACATAATTATGAACTTTTTTAGAGTGGAGACCATTTTTCACACAAGGGATAAAATATAAGGATTTTAAAATTCGGGAATATGCATTAGGAATTTATTATTCCCCAGCGCTTTCAGAAGGGGAAATCAGCTTTGTGTCTGCTAGTGAATTATAAGTGAAGGCATACATTGTCTTCTTGCAAATCATTAGAGAGTTTATTCCAAAAGTAAAATTCTTGATTTGGTGTTATGGATTGTGAAGCTGATTAGAACTGGGCAGAAAACTGAAGACTCCAGGGGTAAGGCTATCTCTGAGGTCAATAGAGAAAGCAGGGGTGCCATTCCTCTGCTGATTGGAGTGCACATTTTTTAAACACTATTTTATGCCTTTATTGATCATGACTATGATACTTGGTGATGATAAAGTTTATAATGATGGTATTGAACTGCTACCATTTTGAAAAAGGAAATATTAATTCAAGAGTTAAAATAATGTGTTCTTGTAGGAAATTTTATTTGTGGCTTGAAACACACTACATTACATTTTTACTGCATTGCTACATTTTTCTTCAGATAAGCCTTTGACAGAACTTTCCACAGGGAAACCAAAGGGTTTATTTGGAGAAACTTTCCCGACATAATCTGAATAATAGTGATAGGTGTCAGAGTAACAGGTAACAATTACTGATTGCTTACTTAATTCCACTGTCCACATGCATAAACGACTTTAATCTTCACACATATCCTATAAAATATGTGTCTTTATTCTTACCCTATAGACGAGGACACTGAGGTTTAAATATTGGGTTGTCAGAAAAGTCATGACATTTTTTTCTATGTTTTTCGTTGCAAAGATGCATCATGAATTTTCTGACAACCCAATAGATTGAGCAATTTATTCAAGGTCAAACAACTAGTGTAGAATAGTGCCTGGAATTTGGGCTTTTTACTCAGAGCTTTATAGTTTTAAATTCACTTGTATACTGTATAGACATGATTGGTCATTCAGGGCCTGAACAAAGATTGAGTTTGAATCCTAGGTTAGCCTCTTGCTACCTCTGTGTTTTTGGACAAAGTAACTTATTTCCTTGTCATGTCAGTCTTTTGATTGGTAGAAGATAATAAAGGGGATGATATTCTATTCATTTCATAGAGCTGTGATGATGATTAAATAAAATATATGTAAAATATTTAGAATTCAACCCAGTACTTAGTAAATGTTTAGTATACAATATGTTTTCACCACAAAAAGAACACAACAGCACTGCTGTATAATTTGAAAACTTTCCTCAATCACTGAAAAATGTATGTCAATTGGCAGAGAATAACACAAAGACATTTTAAAATGGAATTTGCCAATGATGTGAATTATGAAGCTCACATTAGAACTTTTTTTGGATCTTCCTACTATCACGCTAAATTAATAATTTTAAAGGGACAAATGAGTATTCTAAATTCAGTGTTGTCACCGTGAGCTTTTCTAGCTCAGTGATTTCAGCTGAAACCTTTCTAAAAGGATTATAGCTGTCAAAAGTAAAACACATACAGTGACAACAGAATACATTTTGAAGTGGACAGAACATTGGGATTCTATCAGAGAAAACTAAGTCTAAATTTAGAATGCAGCCTTAACCCAAATCAGCCAATTTGACCATGAAATCAAAGGAAATTCAAACCCATTCCTTCTCCAAAACCACCATCTTTGACTTTGTAATTCTTAAAAATTGTATTGTCAACAAACATTGAAAGGGTGGAGGAATAATTTCAGGTTGCCTTCTCTTGTTAAATTCCCATCAACAGTTTGAAGGCAACTTTCACCTGTCAAACTGATTTTGACTCATATGTACAGAACAAGTTCATACAGTGAACTATTCAGCAGTAACAAGAGATGACAAATTCTTCACAGATTCTTTATCAACTCACTGCTCACTTGAGAGGGTAGAGGAGGGCTGGGGTGGGGGTCAATTCAACAGGTTGCATTTTATTGTCATGAGGTTATAAAAAAGAAGGTGATTATCCTTAAAGGGCCACACTAGGCAAAGGAATAAACTCTTTATAGAAGTTTCTAATAGAGATTGACTATGTGTTTATCTAGTGATCATATATTATCTAATATGTGAATCGATTGTAGTGAGGGGATTTTGAAGGTAAAAAGAGGTTATATGCACAAAGTATGAAATATAACAAAATATAATAGCTCGCATTTGTGAAATACTTTAAATGAATGCTTAGAGAGAAAACATTAAAATTTAAAAAGAGTCTCTATGGGTAAACAAGTTGAATCTCTGCATATTATAGATCTCTTTTGGAGATTCATAATGCACATTAGCAAATAAAATGCTCTCAATAATCTGCAATTAAATTAACCTATTTAACTTTTTGTAAATACATTCATCCCAAAATTTAGTTACTATGGAATCATACCATAGATTGTCTTTGCAGATGAAAAGAATAGCATATACAGTGTTATGAGTTAGAAAAGTAAGCATAGACCATAATATGGAAACTATCAATTTTCAATTTTGTTTTATACACAAAATATTCATTTATGAGTACTAAATGATTGGGCTTAGAAAAATAGGCTGCCAGTGGCATGGTTAAAAAATGATATAGGCCTTGAAAGCTAAGGAGTTAATTGTTGCTAAATTAAAAAATACAATATTAACAGTAAAAGTAATTATCATTCTACTTATAAAAATAAAGTGTTTTCAAATAAGTTTTGAAACATAAAACATAACAAGGAAAATCACTTGTAATTTAACTGAAGTCATTTATAAAATATGAAAAGAATACAGATAATTATAAAACCTTATGCAATTTTTACTTAGATTTACATCATTCATATATTAATATTTTCTACAAATATTTTGAGCACCTATTAAGTAACACACTTTTCCAGATCCTGGAGATACATTGGTGACTAAGACTTTTCCTAACCCTCATGAAACTTATATTCTAATGCGAGAAAGAACAAACAAATATTTTAACAAATAAATATGTAATGTGAGGTAGTGACATAAACACTAAATAATCCACATTATTGTGGAATTTTAGTGCAAAAGACCAGTCAGAGACAAACCCAATAGTGCAATATAATGTTAGATAATAATAAAAACTATGAAAGAAATAAAATAGGATAAGGAGATGGAGAGATATTGGGGTTGAGGGAAATGAACCATTTTAATATGGCGGTCAAAAAAGGCCTTCTTGAAGAATTTACATTAGAGCAGTGTCATGAATGAAGCTAGCAAAGAAACCATTCACTTCTCTGTTTATGGACATTTAGGTAAATTGAATATTTTTGATAATATGAATAGTAATAAATGGTCAACTGCTTTTGTCTCGTTTTGTAGACATTGAAGAGTTTCTTTAGGGTATATGATTTAAAAGAGGACCACAAGGCTGTTTTTCTTCAAGTTTGCTAGATACTGTCTTGTACACATCATTCTCCAAAACAATTGTACGACTGTATATCCACCCAGGAGCACAAAAACTTAGAGGCAGATAAACTTCCTCTATGACTGGAGGATCTGTGATCCTAAGAGTTTGCAGAAAACCCTCGTTGTGTTTTTTTCTCTGCCTTTTCTCTGGTGTTGGCACAGTCATGGGAAGTGCATGGCAGGTAGAGTAATTAAAGTTCAACCTTTCCGGCCAAAAGACAGAAAAGGGAAATACCAGGGAACTGGAAAGTACCAGGGGCATTTTGGAGAGGGAGGACTTGAAGAATGCAAGACCATATAGTTGTTTATGAACTAGTGGGTTCTAAATAATATAAATACACTTACAAAAAGAGAGATGGACAAAATGGGCTTAAAAAATTGACTCAGCTAAAATACATGCTATCCACAAGAAACTTATGTCAAATGCGATGATATAGTTAGGTTAAAATTAAATGGATGGAAACATATCTAGATCAAATACTGATCAAAATATCTAGAAAAATACTGATCAAAAGAAAGCTATACTAGATATATTAATATGGAAGTGGGGCCGGCCGAGTGGCTCACTTAGTTAAGAGCTCACTCAGTTAAAAGCTCACTCAAGAGTGCAAGCTCTGAGCTACAGGGTAGCCGGTTTGATTCACAGCCTGAGCTGAGCTGCTGCTGAGCTGCCAACAGGTGGCAGGATGGCTCAGCTAAAAATAAATAAATAAATAAATAAATAAATAAATAT
>NW_017732476.1:284031-286261 GCF_001890085.2 Hipposideros armiger | reverse complement strand
TATATATATATATATATATATATATATATATATATATATATATATATATATATATATATATATATATATATATATATATATATGGAAGTGGGCTTCAGAATAAAAAAAATTACCAGGAATAATTCTGTGGAGAGTTGCATATGACAAAAGGGTAAATCCACCAAGAAGCCATAAGAACCCTAAATGTATATGAACAGAAGAAGATAATTCAGAACATGAAGCAAAAACTGAAAGAACTGAATGGAAAAGGTTTTTTAAAAAAATCCTCAATTATAGCTTTGGATTTCCTTATCAGTCATAAATAGAATTTATAGACAGAAAATCAGCAAAGATATAAAAGAACTGAACAATACCATCAACCAATGAGTTCTAAGTTATATTTAAAGAATACTTCACCCCAAACAGAAAAATATATATTGTTTTCAAATGTGCATATAACATTAACCAAGATTACCATATCCTGGTTCATATAACAAACCTTAGTAATATGCATATAAAATAATTGAAGTCATACAAAACATGATCTCTAACCATAATGGAATTAAAGTATAAGGCAATAACAAAGGTAACAGTTAAATTTCCAAATGCTTGGAAATTAGACAAGACCTTTCTAAATAATACATGGGTTAAAGAGAAAGTCTCAAGGAAAATTGGAAAATATTTTCAACTGAATGGAAATATCAAAATTCGTGGGATGCTGCTAAAGCAGAGTTTAGTGGAAAATGGATAGGCTTAAATGCTTATTTTAGAAAAAAATAGAATAATGTCGCAAATAAAAATGGTATACCCATTTTGGAAAAGAGTTTGTCAGATTCCTATGAGGTTCAATAAACACTATACTGCCTAGCAATTCTGTCTCTAGATATTTACCCAAGAGAAATGAAACATTTCCACACAAAGAATAGTTGAAACTGCATATAGCAGCTATATTCATAATAGTAATAAACCCAAATATCCATCAACTTTGAGTATATAATCTAATTATACTATATCCATACAATGAACTACCATTCACCAATAAAATAAAAACTGTTGATACATAAAACAATGTACATGGATCTCAAAAGCATTATACTAAATGAATGAAACCATGCACAAAAATGTGCTGAGAGTAGACGTGCTTGTCTTTTTCCCAAACTCATGGGACAATATTCAATATTTATTTTTTCACAAAGACTCATTATCTGATGCCTTTGCATTAAAACCCTTTATTATATTATACTCCAGTTATGTTAACAATGTTTATAATGTGTGTTTGTGTAATTCTATTAAATGTTTCTCTTAATCCATGATGAAAAGAAAATTTTGTCAATAGATTTTTAAATATTAAGCCAAATTCTTTTAAATGGGATAAACCCTGTTTGGTAATGTTTCAAATATATAGCAAGATTCAATATGCTAAGCTTTTGCTTAATATTTTTGTGTTCATGCTCAGGAGACAAAATTTTCTTTCTTACTATGCATTATTTAGGTGGTGTTTTAACTAATGAGAGCCTTACAAACTGGGAAAAGTTTACTTTTCATCTTTTTCTCTGAAAGCACCTTTTTGTGCCTTAAATGCTTTGTTCACCATAAAGACATTGGAGCTTGTGGTTTTTAAATAATGAGTTTATTATTTTTTAACAGATACAGGGCAAATCTTTTTTCTCCTGTAACTTTTATTAGGTTTCATCTTGTAAAACAAAATACCAACCTCATCAATGTTGTTAAATTTATTGCATAAAGTTTTTCATAACATCAGTATAGTGTGTGTGTGTGTATGTGTGTGTGTGTGTGTGTGTGTGTGTTATGACTTAGGTTCTGAGGTGATGTCCCTATTTCCTACACTGTCTAACATTTAGCATACATCTCTTGGAAAGAATCAAATCAACAGGCAGGAATGCTCACTCTGTACTATTACTCTTATATGTTCATTTTTTCAGGACAGTCCATAAGCAGTCAAGAAAAGATCTGTTCATTCTTCTATGCTGCAACAGAGTGATTTGCCTACTATTCATGCCAAGAATAGTCAACTGCCTGTGATGGAAAGTGATATAATTCTCCTACCCAGGAAGAATTAGCAACCCTCTGGAATTTGGTTCTTTTAGGTTTCTTTGCATCCCTTGTTCTCTAATGGATTGAACTCTAACAACTCTAACTCTAACTCCTCTAACTTTCTCTAACTTTCTCTAACTTTCTCTAACTTTCTCTAACTTTCTCTAACTTTCTCTAACTTTCTCTAACTTTCTCT
>NW_017732476.1:262347-283956 GCF_001890085.2 Hipposideros armiger | reverse complement strand
CCCAGATCTTGGTTATAAATACCATACTCTAATAAAAGGAAATAGGGCTCCTTGAAGAACTGGCTGATTCTGTGCTAGAGCAGGAAATATGCAAGATGAACTAGAGCATCTTACAGTAAGAGAAAGAAAGGAAGTGCTAAACAAACAAACAAACAAAAAACCACTTTGATAAGGGTATGTCAAAGAGACACAGGTGCCAACTGAAAGAGCTCCCAATGGACAAAACTAGAACAATTTGTACAACAAAATCAAAGTAGTGCTGGATGACTACTGAAAGTGCAAAATAAATATCCTTGAGTCCATAGTAACATAAATAAATAGTTACATTAATAAATTGGGGGAGACAAATCTATGCAGAATAATTCCACATAATTTATGTAAATACTCCATCCTCAAAGAGGTGGGAATAGCTCTCCACTCCTTAAGCATATGCTGTTCATAGTGATGTCCTTCCAAAGATTTTAGTATAAAATAGGTGTTAAAAGAGAAACTTTACAGTGAAAAAATATACCTTATCCAGGTGATCAGTATCAACAGGGATTTGATAGTATGTACCCTTGATATAATGTTCTGAAATGGCACTTACCTCTATGGTTTCCCTCCAAAAAGTACCTATAATCAGAGTCTAATCATGAGGAAAACATCAGACAAATTCTAACAGAAGGTCCTCCTACAAGATGTCTGACCTATACTCCTCAAAACTGTGAAAGTCACCACCAGTTACCAAAAACAAGGAAAAATCTTAGAAGCTGTCACAGCCACGAGGAGGCGGAGATATGATAACTAAATGTAATGTAGGATCCTTCATGGAATCCTGGAACAGGAAAAGTCTATTGCATAAAAGCTTAGGAATTATAAATAATCTACGAATGCTACATACTAATAATGCATTAGTATTTGTTCATTTGTTGTAACAAATGTATCACACATTGATATTAGTTAAAACTAGGGAAAAATGGGTACAGGAATATATGGGAATTCTCTGTACTAGCTTCTCAAGTTTTCTATAAATCTAAAACTGTTCTAAAAGTAAAGTTTATTTTAAATAACTAAATAATAATAAAATAAATAATGTCATTAATATTTTCTCCTATTGTTTTTTGTCCCCCCAGGAGTGGGGACTGGGGGAGAGTGTTAAGGAAACTGTCTAAATCATTTTAGTGTGTGTTGATGTTCATTTGTAGTGTTGGTTTACTGTTTGCTTTTCAATAGTCAGCTTTCTTCATACCATGCATAAAAGAATCCTAACTTTCTTTTCATAATCTTTTTTTCACCGTACATTAAATTATTACATAATGAAATCAATCCAATATGACTTGTAGTGGTTGTTATGTAACCTTTCTGGCTATTCACTCTAGTACTTATATTGGCTCTTTAACTTTTCATTTCCATGTATCTTATGAAAAAAAAATTTATGTTTGCTCCCCACCCACACATCTCTCAATCCAAAGAGACTCAATTCCGTTATCCTTAAAGACAAATCTCTTTATTATTCCTCATTTAAAAAACGCATTGTTTCCTAAAATCATTGGGTCACACAACATTTAATTTTCATTTTAAGACTATTTTCAGGCTTGATATTCCACAGAACAGCTATTTATAAATCACTGACATAAAGTTAATTAAAACCTAAAGTATATATGTTTGTTCTACACTCAGCTAACAATCATCAATTCTTTTCATCTGTACCTATGTATTTACCAATAACTTCTAGCAGTTTGAAAAATACACAAGAAAAATATAAAAATACAAGAATTGCAGTTAACATCACACCTAAAATTTCTCTCTTTAACGCCTGATTTCAAAGAACAGGCTACGGTTTTAAGTGAAAACAACATGTACATAAATCTCAAGATACCATTTGCCACATACGATATAATGGTTGGTAGGCTCCCTGAGAAGCTCTTACAACTATATATGTTGATTCCTTAATGCTTTCATTTCGTTTATATTTACTCACTTGTCTTGTTTTGGTTTTTACATTAAAAACTTAATCACCATTGTTCATTGGTTTACCACCTTGCGGTCTTTTACAAATTTCAAGAATCTCCAATTACCATTTGGAGCTAAATAAGGTGATCACTGATCTTGGGAGGTGGAAGGATACCTTACATCATACCTTCCATAAACAATGCTTTTATTGGCAATTTGTTGTCATTGTTGTTCTGTCAGCCTATATTTGTTCTCCCAGGGATGCTAAGAAACATTGATCTATGAAGACACTTGCCTTGTAGTATATATCTAAGGAGTCATCTTGCATTGTATCATGAGACTAGAGAATATCTTTCTCAACCCTCAAACCAAAGTGTTCCCTTTTACACACTCTGCATTAGTAGCAGCATGTTTCATTCTTCCTACCTCTAACTGTAGGTTACAGAGTGAGGTGTTAGGTGTTATAGTAAAAGAAGGATAATCTTTGAAATCCTACCTAGCCAACAAAATTAATTTAGCCACACTAGCTAGCTGTCCAGATCCTGCTACTTGCTTGCTGAGGTAGGAAGCCATACTTGATGAGGGTGCTATAGGATATCACTGAACCTTAACACATGACGATGATCATGTTTGCATTCTCTACAGTCACATCACAGGGGAAGACTGGACCTTTTTGGTACTCAACATTATAAATTAGGATTAAATTCTTAGCATATGAAGATGTTATCAGCACCCCTTCACACAGTTCCCAAGGGGTGTGTGTGTGTAAAATGGGATAAAAATATTGTCTTTCAAGTTATGGCTTTTATAAACTAGATGAGGCCATCTAGTGAACTTGTTTTTTGTTTGTTTGTTTTTTGGTTTTTTTACGGTACCTCGGTTTATGTGTTTAAATACAATAGAATAGGCTTGAGAATATGCTTTGGTCTGAATCTATTCATACCCATGAATTATACCTTATGCTATGACATAAAGGAAGGCCAAAGTCACACCTATTGACACTAGAACAAAGGCTATAATCAGACAGAGACTGAAACCAAGAGAAAGCATTTCCTGTGGGTCTAAGTGACATAGGAGCCAACTGAACATCTTCGTGGCCAAAACTGAAACAATTTGAATGACAAAATTCAGTAAAGTTGTAGTGAAATTACTACCCAGAATTCAAGAAAAAAAAATCTTCAAGTCCATAGTGATGTAAGTTAATTAAGAATTGCCCGTATAAAAAAATCATGTTTCTTTATTCCATGCAAATCCAGAGTTTTCTAGAGTGCCAAAATTCAGATTAGAACCGTATTTTTATATTTCCCCAGTTGTCATAATCTATACAAATGGCTCAAGAATTTGAGATGGAGCTTCTCACTGGACTTGGAGTAAAATTCTGATAGTTCCCCTTTGATCCTATTTTCTGGGGGAACAGAGAACACGCTGCCCTAAGTAAGACTTAATGCAGCAAACCTTACTTTATTGTGACTATGTCTATACTGATTCTGTTCCTAATTCTAAGGAACCTCTTACACAAGATGACCCATCCGATTCTGGTGACTGTGTTATATGCCATCACTTAGAACACAACAGATATGAGAAAGCAATGTAGATGGCACATGTTTCACTCGAATCAGTATTAGTTAGCCAGATGTCTCCCCATGCTTCCGTCCCCTGCTGTAGGCATGGGAATTCACAGCTGTGTCTGGTTTCCTCCTGCACTCCAGGGGCAGAAGTGACTTGTAGAAAGATCATCCAAATAAAATATTAGCTTCAATTTTTCGGCAGTATTTTCTCAAAACTAAACTCAGGAACTTTGTTGCCTATTAAAATTTGTATTCAAATGGAGGCCATGTTTGTTTCCAGCCACAATTTCAATGACTTCTATAACAAACTCAGTGATAACAACATAGAAGTAGCATGTTTGTGCCTCCTGATCAAAATCATCACTGATTTTAATGAGCCCACGGACAAATAATTTTACATGGCCCTGGAGAAAATATCGAGGTCCTTGAAACAGCCCCTGTAAAATGAAGGCCGTGGGACAGGCATGAAGGCTCAGGTCCAGGATAAGAAGTCAATTTCCCTTAAATGTGCTGATTATGTCATATTAGTGACACTGCCCTCACTGTTTGCTGTTCACTGGTCATATGTTACTGGATTGATTAGGTCCTGAAGGTCTCGAAATACCTTTTGGAAAAACTGCCAATATTTCCAATAAGATCTCCAGTGCTTAGGATTCAAGGCAAAAAGCAAGTCACTGAAGAAATTCACAGCTTCTAACAAAGTACATTTACATATTTGCTTAATGAGGAAAATTTAGTCTCAAGATAAAGGACAAACTGCTGACAATTTTTAAATAGGAAAAACCTACAGATATGGATTCAATCAAGACTTAAAACTTAAAGTCAAAAACATATCATTATAGAGTCGAAATTGCAGTTTAGACATAGCAACAGGGTCCCCTCAGGGTCCTCTGTGGCTGATTTCCTCTCAATATGAGCATTTGGGATCTGCAAATGTGGATTCTCTGCCCACTCCCCACTTTACTTCCTGCCTCCTATGACGCCATGCAAGAAGCATGAGGAGATCTGCTCTGCTTCTTGTGAACCAGTTCTTCGAGAGAAATCAATTCCTTAATTCCCTGGACAGTCAGGTCTGCGGCCATGGACTGCGGCACCAACCTAACATTCTAACAGCAACAAAAGAGAGGATGGGATAGTGAGAGAGATATTCAAAAGCTAACAGCTGGACGGGGGAAGGAAAACTTCCCATGGCATGCTCAGAAGTTATATGGTACCCTCTGAATATGCAAATGAACAATGATGACTGTGTATGAATATTAAATTGCTATAAACATATACACACACACTGAAAGGGAAATCTGCCTCCATCATCAACAGAACCGCACAACAGGCTTATAATCTCAAAGGAAAAACTCATTTTATAAGGGAATTTTTAAGGTTTTACTTCCTTAAACAAACAACACTGTAGCCTCTTCATAAATGTTGAATATTTCATGTCTACAAACAAAAATTTTCTTTTCATCTAAATCGTTTTCCTGGAGAAATGTCATGACCGTTGAAGATGTATGTATACTATCATTACCATTTTCCAAATGGCTAATTTCTTACAATAACATGCAGTTTCCCCGCCATTGCTGAGTATCATTTTCTCATGTACTGAGAGTCAAGAGGCTCCTCTGGGCTGCAGAGTGTAAAGCAATTCTTGGAGGGGGTGTCAGGTTGAACTCCCACACATGTTTCCTCCAATGTAATTCTTAGCATTGGCAAAGTAGTGATTTTGAATTTTGCGCCTCTAGCCCTTGTTGCACAACAAAAATCCACATGACTCCACTAAATATTGAGATTGACGTAATAGAATGTGTTTACTTAATCTAAGAGCATGCGCAAATAGCACTAAAGGGAACAAGGTTTGTTACTTGCATACCTGAGTCATTGGCCCTAAAGTTGGTGAAGTTGCCTCTGAGGATTCAGGATTTTCAGAACATTTTTCTAGCAAGAGTTGTGGTGCTTGAGTTGATAAAATTAGAAAGGTGTTTGTGGTGACTTCTGCACTGAGACTGGAGCAAGACAAAAGGCTGTAGCTGCTCACTCGTACCTGTTTCAACCTTGGACAAGGTTCACCTAGGACTCTAGGGGTCAATTCCCTAGAGTCCTAATTGCAATTTTTGAGCTATGCAAAGAGATCATGCCTTAGGATACTGGGAAATCCAAAGAGCACACAAGTCATCTGCACACATCATTGTTCAAATATCAGAGAGAATGTCCCCAGAATATCTACAAAACATCACTGCATGGATTTTGCAGTCATTTTCATTCATAGTTCTTTACTAAGAAACAAAGACTAGGTCTCTCCTTTATTAGTGAAATATTCTATAATGACCAATCCTTGTAAATGTTAGTAGCGTTATATCCCTATTTTTCATTCTCATTTGCATTAAGCCATTCTCCATTGCCTTACCCATGTTGATGTAACTTCGCTCCTTATAATATATAAAAATGCCTCTTCTTAAATACATGGTATCATTGGTTAAAGAAAGTAAATAACTGAGTATATAAATGAATGCATGGATAAAGCAATTCAATCTATCAAGCCAGCAGAAAAAGGGAATAGATAGTACCTGTGTAAGGATGTTTTTTGTTTTGTTTTTTGTTTTTGTTGGGTAGATGAGAGGAAGTATCTCAGAAATGTAACATGAGTCAAGTAAGATCTGGCAAAAGGAGCTGAGAAGGTTAGCCACCTGCATTCTGAGAGGTAGAAAGTTTCAGGCAGAGGAAAGGAAAACAAAACAAAAAAATTCAGAGGCAGAAGCACACTTGACATGACTGAAGAACAAAGAGAACAATGTGGCTGGGGTAGAATGAATGAGAGAGACAGGACATCAGTCCTACTTCTAGAGGAATCTGATTGCATGGGACCTTATAGGCCACTGTTAACACCTTGGCATTCAGGCTCAATAATAGATACTTTACTCTTTAAAAAATCCTGATGAAATTGAAGTTCATCCTTTCCCCAGCACTCATTGTAGTTGATTTGTTAGGTGTTATTTTTCCGGTAGTGGGTGAGTGTTGTTCCACTCACTATTTCTCACTGTATCCTCTTTATTGCCAACAGTCTTACTAGTTGGGATTAGAGCCCTGTAGCTAAATTAACTGTCTAACTCTTACTGATTTAGTATGAAATATTAATATTCTTCATTAGTTCATTATTTTGATGATTACCCCTAAGCAATCTCTATGTACTCGGTTCTGTACTAGGAACTAAACTGTAAACTCTGGCAGGACTGGGACATGATTGTTTCATACTGTTCTTTTCCAGAATTACCACAGTTTATGCTATTAGCAGCCACTCAATAATATATGCTGAATAAACTATTAATATGGGGATACAATGGTAAAGAGTATATATTTGGTGCCTAATATTGTGGAACTTAGAGTCAAATGAAGAGGGATTTTTCAATACATGATTATACTATATAGTCAAAGTGTGATGATATTATTTCATAGTGATAGTTATCAATCTTTGTAAAAAATTTATAACATGATGGCTACAATCCAACAAAATAACAGTAACAGAAGCCATCGGAATACTGATTAGTGTTTCTAGAGAAAATTGGAAGGAAAGGCCTAAGAGTACAATTTTCAGATATTACTTGTTTGGAACATGATTAGGCCAAGTGTTAAAATGCACCTAACAAAATTAAGTCAACTTTATAAATGAATGGTGCCAGAATTTTTATTGGATTTGTTTAGAGGTTTCTCAAAAAATAATCTAAGACTTTGCCAATTTACTGCAAAGCTAATTCTATGACTCTACCCATAGAAAATAAACCTATCAGACCTGTGGCCTTGGCATATTCACTAAGAACAAGGGTTGGCACAAAAACTCAAGAGTAATTTCAAAGCAGATGTTGACATCTCCCACATCTTATAGGTAATTCATTAAAGGCTTGCAACTGTCAATTCACAAATCAAAGACACATTTGTATCTTCAGATTCTTACATTTAAAAGGACAAATGCATCCATGCATATATGTAGGAAATGTCATTTCAATTTATAATTACCTGTCAGGTTTCAGACACATGAATATTGAAGGACATAGGAAGAGTCACTCATACAACAAAAACAAAACATCATTGATAGTCCTAGAAGGCATTGAGTACGTTGTCTATTTAAAAACCTTAGTGTGCATATAAAATTGCCTAAAGCTTTTCTTGTAGACAATAAAAAAATAAATAGAATTTAACCAACACTCTTGATTACAAGTGATGTTTATAGTTTCTAGAACACTAATTGGCAGACTTTTTCTGTAAACGTTCAAACTAAATATTTTAAGTTGTGCAGGCCCAACAGTCCCCTTCAGAGCTCTTGAACTCTACCTTGGTGTGAAAGCAGCCTACACAAACTAATAAGTGTGACTGAAAAAACTTTATTCACAAAAGCAGGGAGCAGAACAGACTGGGCTCAAGAGCTTTAGTTTGTAGATTCTGTTCTAGAGGATACTCAGATGTAAAAAGATCAGGGGGTGCTTCATATTTGTATGCTCACAGCCAGATACATTCTACTTCTTGAATGCTCTAGTGTCTTAGGTAATATCTAGCCTGGTGAATAAGTCCTATTTATGTGACTCAATGAAAAAGCCAAATGTCAACTTCACCTGAATTGCCTGCCATTGATACATTTGGGGAAACATGGGAAAGATTTTTTTTTAATGATATAAATTCACCCATAAAAAGATGGTTAAACAAAGTATGCAGGAATCAAATGTTTTAAATCTTCACCAGGGGAATCATCTGAAATCTATGAAAGGGGAAAATAGATTAAACTAGAAGTCAAGATGCCTAGGTTCTATCACTGACTTTGCTACTAAGAGCTCATATGACCTCTACATTCTAATTTTCCTAACTCTAAAAAAATAAAAATAAATAATATATACATGAACTAAATGAACTTATTCCAAACTAGAAGAGTTGCTAGCACTATGGAGGAAATGGAATCTTCGATGACATTACCAATAGCAGGGAGAGCCAACGATAACTAAGAGGACAGGTGCTCCATCAGGCACGTCTGCTGTTAGCACTGAAAATTGAGTTGCAAGAGACTTTTTAATGACAATTACAGCAAGAGGATCTATTGCCTTATAGCAGTGGTTCTCAACTTGTGGGGGGTCGAAAGGAGTCCCCGGGTACTCGTATGTGGGCGTTATCTGCATGTGGGCCTGGAGACGGATAGAGGAGCAGTATCTCCGTTCCTAAGCCCATCGAAAATATGTGTTTTCCGATGGTCTTAGGCGACCCCTGTGAAAGGTTGGGAACTGCTGCCGTATAGCATACATGCCATCACATAGATGCCATACACTACAGGCAGAGTCTGCTCAACACCCCCTCACCCCGCAAAAAAGACAACAACAACAACAACAAAAATAAAACAAGTAGATAAATGTGCTTCCAATAATAGTTGCTAAAATAAGCTAAAATATTTATCTGCTTGCAAAGTAGACGCAAATGTGGTTCACATTAGAGCATACAAAGCATAGCCTTGTATCCTGATGTATTTATAGCCTTACTTTCCTTTTAAAAAAGTCCAGTTTTACTTTAGTACATTTGATTATTGAAATGTAAGATGCTGCATTTAACTGAAAATCTATAATAGCCTCAATCCAAGTAGTTTTCAAAAAACACAATCTCAAACTCCCAGAAGCTCAGCTATCAAAACTCAACAGAGAGAACATATTGACAGAGGACTGCCTAAAGGAAATGCTGCCTGTGATTAGACATGAATTTTTCAAATCTCTACCCTTCCATTAAGTCAGACCAACAGAGAAACAAACTTCTCAGGTGCATTATATTGTCTACCCCACCTGCTCACCATAGGATTGCTTTTACTGAATTATCCTGTGCTGTGATGCTACCAACATAAATTAATGATCTCCATACAGTGGGACTCTGTGCTCTGGTTGGCCTGGGGCATTCCTGGTCCCAGCACAATGACTTATATAATGCCCTTCCCAGCACCAGTTTGAAGAAGACTTCAGTGAAGGAGACTTAATCAATATCTTCAAAAATCACAGGGAAAAACAGACAAACAATAACAAAAAAAAACCCTTTAATTCTTCCTCTTGTTTTCTCTATGCCAAGTGGGAAGAAAGAAAAGAATCCTCAACCAAAATATTTCCCCCATTCAAGAACAGCTATGACAAATGTTGACACTGAAGGAGAAGGACGATTAGCTTCTTTTTCTTGATCAACAAAGAAGGGGAGATCTGTGCAATTCTGAGAGAACAGCAGGATTCAGTGGATGGACTGCAGACAAGGTAAGTGCCTATGCTGTTACCTCAGGCGCCCTGGGGTAGAGATGAACAGAGGGGCCCTTTGGTTTTGAGGACCAGCCCTCTTTGCAAGTAGTCCAGCATGTGTAGGGCCTAGAATGTCCAGGCAAATAGAAATCACCAACCCTTTTAAAATACATCACTTTCCTTTAAAGCATTTCTACTTGTACCTGAATTCAAATAGCTACATAATTTTCAAATTATATCAGTCCACTATATTTTTAAAATACACAAATTTCAACTAACTGTGGGACACAATGGTTAAATGGAGAGAACAATATTTGTTTTGGGGAAACCAGTCCCCATATTGTTATTGTCTAAATCCCCTCATTGTCTTCCTTAGTTTACGTTTATTATAGTGTCTTGCCTGCATTTTTATATCCTTTTAAATCTTTGCTAGAATAAAGATTATAAATAATTGAATAAAAAGTATGTGTGAAATAGTAAGATGGCATGATATTTCTCAGGCTTTCTGAAATCATGCTGAGACTTTCCAAAGACAGGATGGTACTTGTTCATTTAACAATTATTAAATATTAGCACTATGGGTTGCATTAGGGAACACTGTATCACCCTCTCGAAACTGCATATCATTTATTTATCTTCCCTTATTCCTCCAATAGTGGAGTGCAGTTGTATACAGAGAGCCCCTCTCTGCTGACCTACTCTTTCTATGAACAGAGCGTACATTTTCTCAAAGGACTATCCTGAGAAAATGAGAAGCAATGGATGACTTTGTCCTATCCATGAAGGTCTTTAAAATCCTTTGGCCTCTTTTGAATTCTACATGAAAAGAGAGAGCTAACCCAAGCTTAACTTCTTAGAGATCCAGGGCTAAAAAGGAGAATGGAAGGGTAGAGTTGTCAATTAAATTGTGTTCCCCAAAAAGATAAGTTGAAATCTTACCACCACCACCCTCCTGCCCCCCAGTTTCTGTAAATGTGATCATATTTGGAAATAGAGTCTTTGCAGATATAATTAGTTAACATGAGGTTGTACTGTATTAGGGTGAGCCCTGAGTCCAGTGACTTATATCCGTATAAGAAGGCCGTGTGAAGACAGAGGCGCACAGAGAGGGAAGAAGGCCTCCTGACAACGGATGCAGACACTGGAGTGATACAACCGCAGGCCAAACCTACACCCATCCTTCTAGCTGGCTACTGTCCTATTAAGTGTGTCATCAGACCCATCACTTAGAAAAGCCTTTCATATACAGTTGTTCATTCCACTTCTACCCCATATCTGCTGAAACTGCTCCTGGTTGGTTTGAACTTAAATCCTAAATGGAGAACTAGTGGATACCTAATCAACATAATGGTTTTCATTAAATGAACACATTCTATACGCCAGGTACAATGCTAAGTGTTTTCCTATATGAATGATCACATTGATCTAACCTGCCTGATATGCAGAAAGCATTCACTAATGTTTCTTGAATAAATGAATAAATACATAGCAAATCAATATGCCATCAAATTTAATTTAATAGGGATATCAAATTATAGAGAAAGCATGTGAAAATCCCTATGCACAACAAAGGAAAGGAACCATTTTATTCATTAAAGTGACTATTGAGAAACTGGTGTTTTAAAATTAGGCTTCTGCAGAATTCTTTTTTAGTTCACTTGTATTACTATATATTTTTAGCCAGAATATCAGAAATTCTATTCTTACTGGTTATGTTGTTTCGGTTCTCTGGCCTAGAGTTCAGAGCTGGTGCTGTCGTCTCCCACACCCGGGGTTTCCCTCCGGTGGAGGGACGCTGAAAGCCAGGAAGACGAAGGCTCTTCTTTGGAGCAGGTCTTGGGGCTCACAGTGAGACTGTGGGAACTCGTCAAACCCTCTCCTCTCCCTGAATTGTGTTGGTTTATTTGTTCTTAACTAGCAAAAGTGGGAAACTTTTCTCTTATAGGTCAATGGTTAGGAGAGTAGTCCTAGGAGTCAGACTGCCTGGGTTTACCATTCACACCACTAAAAATCTGTGTGAACTTGGCAAGTTATAGCAGCTCCCTGAGCCTTGTATCTCCATCTGAATAATGGACCTAAAATAGTGCCTAACACAGTTTCATTCTGAGGGTTGAATTTGGAAGTGGAAGCTCATAGCACAGTGCCTGGTATAGTATAAGCATTTAATAACTACTAGGATAAAGCGGAGTGATAATCAAATCATACTCTACCTTTCACTTCCCCCTTCCTACCATATAGCACTCCCCCCCCGCACTCCGCCATCGTCTTACACAACGGTACTCAGAACACGGGCTGGCATTTGAGAATCCTGCATTCCCATGAAGGGTATGGACATGGAGGACCCCCATGGCGCCAGGTCCTCTGCTCGGACGCCGCAATGCATCTGCCTGTGATTACGCTTCTGCATCTTAGGCCCAGGGAAGCCTCCCAACCACAGGATTCCTCTATGTCTGTTGGTGGTGATGGTGTGAGGGTGGAGAGAGTCATTGACAGAGAGAGGCTCAGAATTCAAGGGAAGGACAGAATTTAAGCCTGGGATCGATAGTCTAGATCAAGACACGTACTTAATAGATGAAGACAAGAAAGCCAGAGGAGTGACATGCCTGACTCAAGTCTGGATTCACTGAAATCCAGTGAATTTACTGGGTTCTGCCGCTCCCTGTGTCCCTATTCCTGCCCCTGCTCCATCTTCCTAGAAGCTTTAAGCCATGCCAACCAGAAGGCAGCAGAGAACAGATTCACCCAGCATGGGACCCACTTGGGGGAAAGGGGATAATTCTGCACCATTAACTGATCACATTTTAAACATCCAATGTAACATTTCCTTTTCTCTCTGTCATGCCTTGGAGGAAGGGGGGGGGGCTAATCAATTAAAAGTTAAGCATTCCAATAAGATTATTTTAGTATTTTAAGGAAAATAATGAGTCTTTTAAAATGAGGATCTAGTTTTCCTTTGTTACTTTAATTTTTAACTTTTGATTAACTACAGTGTAACATAATTTTAGCTATAATTTGAATCCATCCAACGCATTTAGAGAGCTTTCCATAGTATGGGAAAGGGATGGTCTCATGAGGAAAGGGACTTTTCATGCCTTGTGATACTCAGAGGCATTTGCTGATACTCATCAAGTGGGGTGAGGGTGGGGTGTCATGTGTTCACTTAACACATGTGTATTGAGTAGGTCCTGTGCTAGGAATCAAATTGGCTATCTGGGATATGAAAATTAGACTTGGATGTTGTACTCAAGGAACATGTAGTCTAGTAGGAGACCTTAGCATGTTAATTACTAGAATAAGTGACAGTAAATGCAGTGCTGCAGGTATGCCCTGCATACTACATCAGCCTTAGAAGTGACCCCTGAATCACACTAGAGAAAAAAAAATATCCCCAAGGAGCTGACTCTTGATCTCTCCATGAACAAATTGTTTGGGGAGGAAAATCTCTTTGAATTAAAAAATAATAGGACACTTTGATTTTAAGTTAACAGAGAGCTGGCAAAATCTGATCCAGCCTCGCCTCATTTTCCTTTTAACAGCTTATTAAAACCAGACAAATAATTAAAACTGGGGATACTCATTAAGAACTTGTAAGATTCTATGGGGAATTTTCATTAATCAAAGCCCAGATGTGGCCTTATGGCCAAATATGTAGAGAACACTGGAAGAGGCTGATTGTTCCTTAGATCAATTTCCTGCTCTTATCTCAGCAATAAGATCTCTATAGGCGAAAGGCAAGAACACTGGGTATGTTTGTGGCCCTCAGTGGGTCTTTCTAATGGTTCTGGTTTTGCTATCTTCTGCTCAGGCCATGATCTTAGTAATTAGCAAATTAACCAACCTCTCATATAAGGTCACTTTTCCCCTTTATGGGTTTATGAAAATGATAATCTAATTGCTTGACACTTGGGATATTTATTATTTTTAATGTAAAGAGTTTCATTAGAAACAAGCATCAGAAAAGATAGTGTGAGCTGTGGCAGTTTTCACAAATAGCTGTGGTCTAACAGAACACCCCCTAGCCTTGTCAATGCCTCGCATTCGTAAAAGTTTAAACTTAATCTCCAGGGTTCCATTAGGAAAGAGGACCCAGGGACTAGGGCTCTCATTGGGAATCAATATACAGGATGTTAGCCTTCGATTACAGGAACCACAACCAATTCCTTGGTTTAGGTCAGTTTAACAAGTTCATACAGTCATTAAACAATTATTTATTGAACATTCACTCCACTCCAGGCACTGTTCTATGTGCTAGACACACCAGTAAATAACAACTAGGAATGTTGGCATACTGATTGTTTCTGTTGAACTGGAAAACGGTCCATCAAAATGGCATCGGAGCACTTACTTGTCAGTCCAATTGCTTGTCAGTTCTATTGCTCCTCAAAAATAATAGTGAATTTATCTCCTATTTGGCCTTCAGGAAATAGGAAAAGTTTGAAAATGGTCATTTCCATTGCAACAATGACTGCTGTAACAAATGGACAAGAGCAGGAAGAAGTTGTTGAAACAGGTCCAGGCTTATTAAGCTTTTCAAGCTCCTGGCAAAAAGAAAACTCCAGATTCCACCAATTATACAGAAACCACTATAACCCAGCATGAGCAAAACTATCATGAGCAAATAATTCCTGCCAAAGATAATCTGACATCAAAAACTACCAAACACATGAGGAAATTATCCTACCTAATGGATAGTCTGTGGGCATAATACAAAAGAATCAGTATCAGAGAATTTGATATAAAGGGGAAATCTGGAAAAAAGCTCTAAAAGTATGTTAAAATGAGATAAAGGATGATTTAAAATAATATATGACTAGAGAGATATTTTATAATGGTAAAATCATAAATCAAGCCTGAATATGTAACAATTATAAATTAATATGTACCTAACAACAGAGTTCCACAATTCATGAAGTAAAATATAACATAATTGAAGTGAGAAACAGGCAATTCAACAATATAGTTAGATACTTCAATACATCAATTTCAGTAATGAATAGAACAGCTAGATAGAAGGGTAACAAAGATACAGAGAACCTGAACTACATTAAATCAACTAGACCTAGCAGTTGATTTAACACTCTGCCCACAGTAAAGAAATACAAATTCTTCTCCAGTGCATATGTATTATTTTCTAAGATAAACCAGATGCTAGACCACAAAACAGGTCTCAAAAATTTTAAACACATTAAAATCATACAAAGTACATGCCATGACCACAATAGTATTAAATTAGAATTTCATAACAGAAAAAATGGTAAATTTCACAAATATATAAAAATTAAGTGATGCATCACTAAATAACCAGAAAGTCAAAAAATAAAACACAAGAGGGATTAGAACATTCGAGATAAATGAAAATAAAAATACAAAATATTAAAACTTATGAGATGCAGCTAAAATAGTGCTAATAAGGAAATTTAGAGCTGGAAATATCTACATTTAAAAGGAGCAACTATATCAAAAAGAAAACTGAACTCAAAGCAAGCATAAGGAAGGACATACTTTAAATGGATGGAAATAAGTGAAATAATGAAGAGAATCAACAAAAACAAATATTAGTTCTTCAAAAGTATCACCCAATTGATGAATCTTTAACTAGTGTCCAAGAAAAGAAGATAAAATATTCAAATTTCAAAATCATGAACTTATAAGGAAACACTGTTACTAACCCCACAGAAATAAAAAGAATTATAAGCTAAGAATACAACTGTATACAAACAAATTGGATGAAATGGACAAATTCCTAGAAAGACACATATTACTGACTCAAGAAAATATAATAGAAAGAATAAGTACATCTTTAACAGATAAAAAAAGTTAAATTAGAAAATTTAAAACTTTTATGAAGAAATAGCCTGAGAACATATGGTCTCATTTGTCATTTTTTAGCAAACAAAAAAAAAAAAAGAAGAAAAGAAAAAGAAAGAAGAGTCAGCTCCTTCTATTTAGCCACTATTAGCTCAATACAACACCAGACAATGACATCACAGGAAAAAAAAAAAAGAACTACAGGCCAATACGCCAATACATCTCATGAATATAGACACAAAAATATTCAAGAAAGCATTAGCAAAGTAAATCCAGCAATACATAAAAAATAGATTTACACCATGATCAAGTGAGATTTATCCCAGGATTTCAAGGTTGAATTAATATCCAAAAATCAATTAATGTATAATGCCATATTCATAGAATAAAGGACAAAAACATGATCATCTCAACTGATGCCCAAAAGGTATTTGAAAAAAAATTCCAACACCATTTCATAATTAAAAAGCATTCAGCAAGATAGGAATAGAAAGGAACTTCTTCAGCCTCGTAAAGGACATCTATGAAAACCTGTAGCTAACATCATATTTAATGATGCAAGACTGGATTCTTCTCTCTAAGATCAGGAATAAGAAAAGAACTGAAATCGTAACAAATGGGAATAAAGACATGGGCATTACTTCAAAACAGTATGATTGACTCTAGAAAGGCAAGAAAATAAAAACTCTTATAACTATTAAAAGATCAGAAACTGAGAAAATAAAATACATATAAAGCTACTATTAGCTTTATAAATTTATAAGGGATTTCTCATAGTATTAAAACAAGAACCATATGACTCCACTCATATGTGGGACATAAAACTGAATGCAACAAAGGAACAAGACAAAGAAAGAAAGAAAAACTCGTAGACACAGACAACAGTTTGTGTTTACCAAAGGGTAAGGAGTATGGGGGCAGAAGACAGAAAAGGGGATCAAATATATGGTGATGGAAGGAGAACTGACTCTGGGTGGTGAGCACACAATGCGATATTATAGAAATGTACACTTGAAAGCTATATTATTTTGCTAACCAATGTCACAATAAATTTAATTAAAAAAACAAAACAAGCATAGAATCCAAATCAATAAACTATAAAACTTTATACCTATGAACACTAAACAAGCTGAAAAAAAAATGGAGAAATATACATCTAATGGGAAAAAAATATTTCTATTTTAATCAGTCCCCAAATAATATATGCATTGAACAAAAATTAAAAACCTGATGACATTTTTTACAATGTTCTCTTACAGTTTACTAAAAATAAATAAATAAATAAATTCCAAAAGTCTATGAACTTTTGAAGATTTTTTTTTTTAAGAAAGACTGAGGACATATTTGTCTTATCAGATATTCACAGTATTGTAAGGCTCCTGCAGCACTGTGTCCTTACTAGAAAGGTGTATCACTCATGTTGAAGTTGATTATCTTGTCTTTAGTGAGCAGAGCCAATCACTTCACAGTACAGGCTGAGACTGAAAAACTCACCTTGAACACAGTAATCTTCATTGGTTCTTTTCAATGACTAGCCCTGCTTGCTCAGAAAAGAGTGTGTAAGAAGATACCTATGTTTGGAGATTAAGGAGTGCAGGTAGGGTAAGGAATTCCTCTTTGCTAGTATCAGGTTTGGTGCCAAATCCAATAGAGTCACAACAGCCCCAGGGCGGGCTTGTCTTTGATGTGGCTATGTAATGGCTGTGTAGTGCTCGGGCCTCTACCACTGAGTCCAGTGATTTAGCAAGATCTGAGGCATTTTTTCCCATACAGGACCAAACACTCGGAGTCCCACCAGCTCCAGAGGTAGCAGGCACAGCAAGGCCCCGAACTCTGCCACTTCATCACATGCCCACCTCTTGAGGTAGCATCGCTTGCAAAGTCCTACTTTGTCTCCTTTGGGCTCAAGTATTTTAAGGATAAGACTCTTCTATACCTTAGGTTGGAGAAGTTCTTGTTTTCTTCCAGGGAGTCGCAAATGTACTACATTTCTGAACTGTGTTGTGTCCTGTGGGCTCTACTTTGAGGTCCATCAGAACCAGAACATCATAGCCAGGTGTCTACCATCTTACCCCCATGAGGTAATAGAGGCTGTGCTGTTTTGTCTGGAAAACTCTTTCACCAGGGGTCAATCAACTCACTGAACTTTCATCTGAAATGGTTGGGAGCCTTAGCTAGTATTGGGGGTGACACCATTCTAGTGTCTACGGCTGGGACCTGGCCAGAGCTTGGTTCATCTTCTCTGCTTTGGACAGAACATGCCAAGGCTGTTTTCAACTCAGCCACAGTTCAGTTCCTGAGATTGGGGAGCCAACCTGGGTATTCCCATTCCAGATATTCACAGGCACTCTGAACAAAGCGATGGAGATTACAACCTTGGGATGGGTGGATTTTATACTCCAATTTATTACTAACAAGTTACAAGACTTGAGAATTTGTACTCTCTCACCACCTACTTGATAAGAGAATGTCCTCTGATCTTTCCATGAAAAGATGAGAACCGGTGTTTATATGCCATACTTTAATATTTGTACTTGCATTTAATCTCAGAATATTTCTATAATGACAATGAAACTTGTTCGTTTTCTCTTCCTGGCATATTAGTCCTTTTGCTTGTCCCTCAATTTCACTCTTAATGGACACACACACTTCTCATTGTAGAGTAAATCTATTTCAAATGAATCAAAGCCAATAAACCTTATAATTCAGAAATTCTGAGAATCTCAGTGAAATTTCCTTCACTTTTAGGTCTCCCTTATCAATTATGTTTCCAAAATGCTCCAGAAAAATCCCTGCTCACTTCCAAAATTCCAAACAAAAATATTTGCAATAGCTGGGGAACAAAACTGTTTTCCCCTACAGCCTTTGAATCCTTATCTAGTTATTTAGCTCAACTCTGAACTATATCCTCAGTAACACCTTGGGGATGGGGCCTCTGACTATATTCATTGATGAGGATCTCATTAGAACTCCCCACTCTTCGGATTGTTCTCGCTGGTAGGAAGTTGTTCTTTGCATTGTGCTGAAATAAACTCCCTTACCACTTCTCCACAGTGTTCTGAATGTGCCCTCTGGTGCCGTGTATAAAACCTGCACAGCCTTTGTCTCTGAGTCCTTGTAGCACTTGCCCTTCATCCCAATCATGCACGTGACACGCCTTTTATGTGGTGACATTTTTAACCTCTCCCTGCAATGTTTCTCCGTGCCACGGACCAACATTTGGTCAAACTGCTACATCATAGGTTGAGTCCAGTGACAGGGTACAGCTCATGAAGTGGTGCTGTGAGGGTTTTCATATATATGCCATCAACTAATAGACGTTGCCAATAGCCAATTCAAGTTATTTCCCATTTCTTTGCTTTTCCTGCCTTGCATACTTACTTGACTACCATAACCTGAAATATTTATGGCTTCTTCCTCACAGAGCCATCACATGTGATTTCCTGCAGAAAGAGGCAGGATTGGAGAAGAAGCTTGGTGCCAAAAGTTTGCAGAGTAAAGACTGTTTTCTCAGCCACTTCACAAAACCATGAGTTATTGCTGTGGTTTACTAATCCTTGCTTTGTTTGTCTCCGTGTTTCAGTATGAGTTACTATGAGTCTGGCTTTCTGCAAGGTAGCGATATGTTCTCAATTGCTAGTTATTTTCCAGGAATATCGTTTCTTGTCATGTATTCAATTAGTCACTTTAAAAAACACATTTATTGCTATAAAGCAAGGCTAGGATTAATGCTGACCTATTTTTTTTCCTGGATTAGTGCATTTTTCCTCTTATTTGTGCCTCAGCACATAAGCCCTATGTTCTTTTATTAGGAAAAAAAGAAAAATGTTTATATTGGCCAACTTCATTATCTTTTGTTCAGTGACATTTATTCCAAAATTTCCATCTGTGCTCTGACCAACACTGTTCATATCTGAGAGGACCATCGAATTATTTAGTAAGACATTTACTATTCCATTTGGGGTCTCCTTGGTCTAAGCCAGCGGTTCTCAACCTGTGGGTCACGACCCCTTTGGGGGTCAAATGACCCTTTCACAGGGGTCGCCTAAGACCATTGGAAAACAAAAAGATATTTACATTACAATTCATAACAGTAGCAAAATTGCAGTTATAGAGTAGCAATGAAAATCATTGTATGGTTGGGGGACACCACAACATGAGGAACTGTATTAAGGGGTAGCGGCATTAGGAAGGTTGAGAACCGCTGGTAAGCACTAGCAGATATTAACCAACTTGTTTCATTTATTAATTTCTTTAGTGCTGGAGCTCAGATTTAGAAATAGGTTTCTCAAACAAATCATAGTCAATAGTCAACATGTCAAAGTCATTTCCCAAATTATTTTAGGGCTTTAAGATGCTAAGAACAGGAGGCATACTCTGTGTAGGGTAGGACTATCTTTCCGGTAGAATCAATGTGTTTCTTTTCTCTTGTGAGGAGCAAAATTGAACAGTCTCATAGATGGCAGAATGGCCCATGTGTGTTATGCTTCTCTTGCTAAAATAAAAACTGCTTGAGCCTAGGCTAGCCACATCCTAGTCCCGTTAACCTATGTGCAGCAACTGAGAAATAACAGCTGCTTCCGTGAACATCAAATCTTGCCCAGAGGAACCCATGTGTTGCTCCTCCAGTACATATAGAAACTTCTCTTGGCTTCCCTAACCATGCACATCTGGTGGGCTGAACACCAAGGGGAAGCAGAAATGGTCTTGGGGCTGTTTTGCCTATAGTGCCCTTGCTCAAGATTAAAGACAAAGGGACAGGACCTCATGAGGTACCCCTGCCAGAAGGAAATCAGATGCTAATAACCATCACTGACACTTGCATAGTATCTTATAGCTATTCAGAGGATATTCAAAGATATCGTCTCATTTTAGTTTTCAAGACAATCGTGTGAGGTAAAATAGTAGACATTTTTGGTTACCATCTCAGAATCTACCTCGTTATTTTATTCTTCCCAACAGCTCCAATTTTTGTTGGGGAAATTATGTGGGTTCCAAGAAGCTGCTTCCTTTTTAAGCTCCATGATAAAACGCATGACTCAATCGGCGCCAACTGGCATATTTAATTTCTCTGATCATGCAGTGATTGGTGCTGACATGGATATGAAATCTATGCTGATCCAATCAGGTTGAACCTCAGATTTTCTATGCATCCTAGAATGAAGGCACTGCCTCTTTCATATTATACATAAATGGCAAAGTACCTGACCCTGGAAGCCTTGAAAACTCATCTTGAGACCATGCAGGAAATTGACCATAGGATGGAGCTGATATGTTGGAAAATGCCAAGAAGAATGATGGAGAGAAATCAGGTCATTAGAATATGGTAAAAATACAGGGATGAAGATTCACATGAAACTAATCCTTCTTCTGGAAGTTGTGCGTGTGAATCAATAAAACCCCTTTATTATTTCAATCAGTTTTAAATTTGTTTTTTGGTTAATTACAATTAAAAGTGACTTGAGAAAGAGGCTGCCTTTGATGAACTCCCCTATAAATGGAGCCGGACGCAAAGACTTGGGTATAGAGAGTTTTATTTAAGATCAAATTCTAAAGAAAGAGCCCATACAACAGTACGCAGAGCAGGAATTAGTACCATTTTTTCCTATCAGTTTGGTTTAGAGAGGTTAAAATATATCTTCTAAGCTTAAGAACTAATAAGCAGTGGTTGTGACAGAACAGTTGAAAACTGACACTTATTAAACTTTTACTACAAACGGGACTTTGTGCTAAGTTCTTTTATGTACTATCTCATTGAATCTTTAAAATAATCTCTTGAGATAGTTATTGTAATGTCCAATTTATACACAAGAAACCTCCATAGAGAAAATTGTAGAGTATACTCCAAGCCACATGTGGAACATGCCCCAACCACACCAGAGAGCAGGAAGGGACGGAGCAGACGCCAACATAAAGGCACATGTTCATTGTTGAAAGACATGTTTATGTGAATCCTCTGAATTTCTTTGGTACCGTATTTGCCGGCGTATAAGACAACTCGGCGTATAAGACGACCCCCTAACATTTCCACTCAAAATACAGAGTTTGTTATATGGTCGGCTGTGTGC